>NW_015393916.1:0-13069 GCF_001527695.2 Protobothrops mucrosquamatus | reverse complement strand
CCTGTCCACGTCCTCGGGAGCCACAGAGTCAAACTCCTCCCATACAACCATCTCAAGACCTGCTTCTGTCTCCTCCCCCTGGGCCAACCAGTCGGAGTCTAAGCCTTCCCGGATCCGCGCGACTTTGTCATACAGATATTGGGCGAAATCCTCGGCCCTCCCCTCCAGGGGATCCCCCCCCCTCAATTGAAGGAGGGAGTGGGTCACCCTGAAGAGGGCGGCCGGGCGACTATCTGATGACGCGATGAGTGAGGAATAGTAGTTAGTCCTAGCCACTCTCATCGCCACTAGGTAGGATCTAACATGTGTCCTTACCTGTGTTCGAGCGGATTCGGTTCGGCTGGCCCTCCAACGGCTCTCTAGGCGTCTTTTGATATTAATGTCCTCAATCTGTTTTATACTAATATTGTTTGATATTTATTTATTCTTTCCTTATGTCATACAATGCTACTTACCCTAAAAGAGAAGGGTGTGATACGTCTGTTTAGAGATCTGAGTTTCAAACTAAGTGATTGAAATACAAATGGGTACAGATGTTGCTCCTGTTGAGAATATGTTAAAGATTATTTTTTGTTGAGCCTGAATGTCTGCTGCCTGCAGTCCATTCGTGATCCCTGGATTTGTTTTAAGATCCTTCAAAGTATTGCTATGTCCCTAGCTATATGGGGTCTAAATTGTTTAGATATTTTTAAATTCAGATATTTACGTAGCCCCAAAATACAGGTAGTCTTTGACTTATAACAGTTCATTTGGTGACCATTCGAAGTTACAACAGCACCGAAATAAGTGACTTATGACCATTTTTCACATTTATGGCCATTGCAGCATCCCCATGATCATGTGATCAAAATTTATGATGGTTTCAGTGTTCCTGGTTGATCTTTTGACAAACAAAGTCAGTGGGGAAACCAGATACATTTAACAACCATGTTAGTAATTTAGCAGCTGCAGCGATTCACTTAACAACCATGTCAAAAAGGTCATAAAATGGGGGCAAAACTCACTTAACAACTGTCTTGCTTAGAAATTTTGGGTTCAATTGTGGTCATAAGTCGAGGACTACCTGTATACGTATGTGAAATACATATCACAGAATTCTGAGAAATGGAAAGTTGGAGGTACAAATGATCGCAAATTAAGTTTTTTTAGAAAATGAAACAAATACCACTACTATCCACATCTTAAATAGAAAGCCAATACAACTCTCTAAGCACCACTGAGGTATGTTCTGAGTAACCAATCCAATTAATAGCCACGTGACTATTGTGCATTGAAGGAATCAGATGCTATTTAACAACACCTCAAAATGTTTTCTTCATTAACACTAGTGACATGATATAAAGACCATAGCATGGAGCTGATGTGACTCTTGGTTAGTAATCTGAGGCATGTACTGTATATTAGTCCTGTTCTAATATTAATAGTACATCAAAATGAATAATACAGTTTACAATACAGGGAATCTTTGACTTACAGACACTTAGAGACCATTTAAAGTTATGATGGGCCCCCAAAATGGGACTTAGGACCCAGTTTTGAAGTACCAATATCTCTCCTCTCCCCCACAATCCCATGACCCCATTTTGGGTGCTTGGCAACTAGCCTGCATTCATAGCTGTTTGCAGTGCCTGCAGTGCCCCTACAATTTAGAACATATTTTTTGAAAGAATCCAGTGCGTATTTTTGGTTTCTGTGGAAAAAAATCCCGATACTTAAAGACTGCAGCATTCGCTTTATGACCATGGTGTTTGCTTAACAATCATGAAAATTGTCATAAAATTGGGTCTGTTTTATAACCTAATCTGATTACTTGTTTTATAATCATCACAAATTACAATCAAAATTGTAGGCCCCAATTATGGTTGTTAGTTGAGGACTAGTTGTACAGTTATAAGCTGCAAAAAGCAAGCAAGGAAAAGAAAACGGACTAGAAACTGACTTACAGCAGAACTTCCAGACAATTCATAAAAATGCTAAGTTCCCATATAATACATGTAATAACAATGAACAAATACAATTAGAACATTCATACACAGCCACACACCACAAAGGGAGAAGATTTTTGCTGTTAACGTTTTGTTCAATTTTACTCCATGCCACCTGCAGGTGGCGCTAATGCATTGCTGAATTTCAAACGGAGCAAAAAGGGAGCAGCCCCTTTGTTGCGGCTTGCTGCTAAAATCAAGCATCCCTTTGGCTATTCAAAAATAGTGTAATATGTGATGCAGGTTGGAGCAGTAGCATTAATACCTCAGTCATGTCAATCTAATTTCACAGCAGTCACACTCTTAACAAAGAGAAGAACTTATTAGTATTAGCCAACACATTTGGCTAGAATGCTTTTTTAAGCACATGATTTGGGACACAGTAATATTTGCTTCTGCAAATATTAAAACAGCTTCTGCAAAGCTGTTTTAAAATAAAAGACTGGAGACAAGAATCTCCAATGGGGTAGAGGAACAATTCTCATTTAACAGTGGCTGTTCTGTTTTTTTCTGGAAAGCAAGGGCTTGTTACCTTTAAGCAGTAAAATAATTCTTTTTTTAAAAATAATTGAGATTTTATAAAAAGAATGCAATGTATCTTTACAGGCCAAATTGCAACACATGCATTGTTGGGCCCTGATGCTCTTGTGATCTCTGGCTCTCTGGAGTCATGGTATTGAAGAAGGCTTTTAGGAAAGTAGACCAACACTTTATTGTTACCAAAAAATAAAACAACAAACTGAAGAAAATCTGGAGCATATAAAAGGTCCTGGAGGGCAATTAAGAGTTTATGGTGTTAATGTTTTGCTAAATTATATTCCAAAACCCAAGAATTTTTCAGTCTAAAAAGATCTTCGAGTGCAGCAAGCTTGGACTATTGAGAAAAAGGGAATTATGTACTTGTGAAAGAATGCTTGTGTTTCAGACTCTACCAGTTGGCTTATTCAAATTTGTCAAATCTCAGCTTTTCAATTAGCTTTTTATTAACACAGAGGCAAGACTGGAAACTATTATTCTTTATGATCTATATGTAATTCACTTTCAAAACTGTACTATAATGTTGTAACTGAAGAAAATTATATAATTGTAACAGCCTGTTTTTTCTTTCTTTAATTTTTCCTATGTATATTGTATTCAACATTATGCTCTTTTCTTTTTCAGTTTTTACTTTTGTTTAGCTGTTTTCTGATTTTTTACTTTTTAAAATATTTTCACCAATTTTAGTACTTTTCATTTTTTCCTTTTCTTTCTTAAAGAGTTTAGAGTAGCTCTTTCACCCTTTCTTTTCTTACTACTGCATAACTTTTTATTAAATAGATTAGATTTCTTGTTTACAATATTTTATATAAGAATAAAATAATTACATAGGTATATTACTATTCAGCGGAATGCAGCATTAAAAATAATAACCATGTTTTTAATAAAAATTTATTAAGATTTTACAAAACATATAAAAACTAGCACTAACTAATAAAGAGGAGAAGCAATTAAAGAAAGAAGAAAAGTGGAAGTGCAGAAAGAAAGAATAAAAAAATAAAAAAGCTTCCTGTTTAGCAGATACAAAATTCTCTTTTATTCTATGGTTACAAAACAAACAAACTTTTTCCCCTTTATTTTCACCAAAACCACAAGTCATAGGTGAAATTTATTTCTGTTTTTAAAAAAAATATCTATAAGTAAACCATAAATGTAGATATTGTTTTTTCACTAACCAAAAAGGTTAATTTAGCCATCTCTGCACATTTCATCATCTTCATCATCCCTCCACTGTGGCTGTGGCTGCCGGCGCCGCGGCATAGTCAGCTGACTCCATCGCTGACTATAGGGGGCGAAATTCTGCCCCCCTCGGAGAGGGTGCGCAATCTGGGGGTCCTCCTGGATTCGCGGCTGACGCTGGAAGATCAGTTGTCGGCCGTGACCAGGGGGGCGTTTTATCGGGTACGCCTGATCCACCAGTTGCGGCCTTTTCTGGACTGGGACGCCCTGCGCACGGTCACTCATGCCCTCGTTACCTCCTGCCTGGACTACTGTAATGCTCTCTACATGGGGCTCCCCTTGAGGAGCACCCGGAGGCTTCAACTGGTCCAGAATGCGGCCACGCGGGCGGTGTTGGGAGGGACTCGTCGCTCCCATGTAACGCCGCTGCTGCGCGAGCTGCACTGGTTGCCGGTGGCCTTCTGGGTGCGCTTCAAGGTGTTGGTTATCATCTTTAAAGCGCTCCATGGCATCGGACCTGGATATCTCCGAGACCGCCTTCTGCCGCAGGTTACCTCCCATCGGTACGCTCCCACAGAGTGGGTCTCCTCAGGGTGCCGTCAGCCAGACAGTGCCGGCTGGAGACCCCCAGGGGGAGGGCCTTCTCGGTGGGAGCCCCCACCCTCTGGAACGAACTACCCCCAGAGATCCGGGTGATCCCGGATCTCCCCTCCTTCCGCCGCGCCCTAAAGACATGGCTTTTTCAACAAGTGGGTCTGGCCTAGGGAATTTTAGCGGGGTTTTTTAAGGGTAATTTTAAGGGTAATTTTAATGATTGGCCTTCTTAAATATTTTCTTTTAATTCGGTTTTTAATATAGATATTATTGTATTATTGTATTGTGGTTTTTATGAGGCTGTTAGCCGCCCTGAGTCCTATGAGGAGAAGGGCGGGGTACAAATTAAATTATTATTATTATAAATTATTATTAATGTCAAACCTTTCTACTTACATGCATACAATAGCCCTACTAAAGTTGTTATATATAAATACAAAATTCTGTGATTTTTTTCTAGTTGCTTGTCCATTTGTCCCAAAAGAAAAGACTGTGGTTTCAATTATACTTTAACATTTAAAATGTTCTGAAATAGTTCATATATTTGTATCCAAAATTTTCTGGCTTTTTTACATGTTCATCAAATATGATGAAATGTCCGAAATGTCCCTTTGTGTAGTTCTCTTTAAAGCTAGAAAATAATGTAAATTGCAATACTTTCAACCATATATTTTCCCATTGGTTTTTCCTAATTGGTATATTATGGTCCAAACTTTTAGCCCATTTTATCATATATTCTTTCATTTGTTCTTCTGTCTCATATTTTAGCAAAAGTTTGTATGTTTTAGCAATAACACATTCATCATTAGTGCATATTTTTATTTCAAATTCAATCTTGTTTTGTTCAAAACCGTAATCTTGTATCCACTTCAAAGTTTTTTGCTAATTGTACATAAGAAAACCATTGAAAACCATTGGTTATCAAATCTTCTCTTGATATCATTTTACAATCCCCTTAAAAAAATTAAAAAAATTCTTGTATATTTTGGTAGGTTTATTTATCACTAGCTGTACCCGGCCACGCGTTGCTGTGGCTCAGTCTGGTTAAATGGAAAAGAAAGAAAAGAGAAAGCGCACGTTTGTAATATGTTTAATTTCACAATGCTTGTGGGTATACAATATTTTTTGTTGTTCCATTGTCTGTGCAGATATAGAGATTGTCTGGTTTGCCGACTCTAGAACATGCAACATATAATTGTCCATGTGAGAAGCAATCCGTGTCTAGATCTAAACTGCACAATTCTAAAGATTGGCCCTGAGCTTTGTTGATGGTGATTGCAAACGCCAATCGAATTGGGAATTGCAATCTCTTAAATTGAAATGGCATATCTGTTGGAATCATAGGAATGCGAGGAATGAGGACATCTTCCACCTTTGAAAGGTCCTGTCAAGATTGTTGCTTCTACAACGTTGCTCATTAATTTTTTTACTGCAAGCCGCGTGGCGCTGTTTTTCAAAAAAAGCATGTTTTTACCTGTCACAGGTGTAACATCTATATAATAGTAGGTATATAAAAACACACACGTATTTGAATGCAACATTGTGTCAAAATTTCAAAGCAATCGGTGAAGAACTTTCAGAGATTTAAGATTTTGAACAAACAAACATTTACATTTTTATTTATATAGATTTGCCCAAAACATCTTTATGGCTTTCAACACAAGAAACAATCTATAGAAGAGAAATGATAGAGACACACATAGAGAGATCATCTATAGTGACAAAGGTTTTCATTCAACCAGACTCTTGGATATCAACAATGCTACAGAATAAAACATCCACTTGTACTACTATCCTGGCTGCACTAAAGTCTATGTGACAAGGTTTCCCTGTAAATGACAATGCTTGTGCATAGGTGCCTCTAGGTGGAGAGAAGCAGTGCGGCCAAAGACAGATAGCAATACCAACAGTAAATCCTAATTTGCACAGGGAAACACATAAGCAGGTCTTAGAATCCTTCTTCTGTTCATTTACCTTTCTGTTCAAATACTCTTTTTGTCTTGTAACCATGTTATTTGGGCAGCTTTCATGAATGATTTGAGTAGAAGGAAATTCAATCAAATTATCCCTTTCACCTTTTAATCAAACTGACACATCAAATCAGGTGCCTTTGGAGCATTTGAGAGAGATTTGAAGGCAGTTCAGAGAATTAATGGATTTCAGGAGTTGCAAACGCAAATATTGTTATAGCTATTTTTCCATAAATGGGCTACTATGCAGTTCAGCATCAGGTATGGATATTATTTGTCCCCTAAATGCTTGTTCTCACTGGAAGGTCAGAAACAATTAGAGATATGTCAGAGTTCCCCAACCTTTCTGACTTTGCAGACCGGGGGTGGGGAGGAGAGGAGATGGTTCCACATGAGTGGGATGGCAAGCATGCACATGTGCAGTTCCATTTGTGCAAGTGATATGCACGCGCACCCGTTGTTCACGTGGAGTGTATGTGCACGCACTCACCTGCTACTCACCTGCTCACTCACTTGGGTATGAGTGAGTGAAGAGTGTTCTGATCCAGGAGGAAGTACAACTAGTGCACTAGGTTAATCTGTGCAAAGCCCTCTTTATGTTTGTGTTTATGGTTAAAGAAAATAGCTTAGGTGTCTCGATCCAAAGTGGAACCATAATACAGGCTGTTGCTTAAGCTGAATTCTTTGTTCCAACATCTTCTTTAAAATATCCAAAGCCACCACTTCCTGAGGAGCACAGTTGTTATGGGATGCATCTTCCAAAGTTTTCTCTCAAAACATATCCCCAAAAACTAGAATCATCCTTGATCTGACCTGTGACAACTACTATGGTTGTCTAGTACTACTACTTATGGAAACATATTCAATACTCTGTTGGAGACTCATCATTATGCTCCAGATGCTGGAGTTGGCTAATGTGTAAATGTGGGTGAAAACTAACTTTTGCCACTCCTATATTCTGTTTGCAATTTTGGTTTCATTTACTTTTTTTTCATAAAGCTGCATTTACTTGTCCTAGATTTCCACAAAATATGGTATTTACCTATGAACACCTAGTTTTTCATAGCAAAATTTCAAATTATATTCAGTTACTTTTCTTTGCATACAGAATAACAGTTTTCATGCACAACTCATTCTTGACATTTCAGAAGACAGAAGTAATTACTATCAACACAATCTCTGAGTATCTGAAATTTTCAAACAAGTTATCCAAGTGTCGCATTCTCCATTTTGCTCTGTAACTAAAATAAATCCTTACAGGATATTTCTGAGCAATGAACAGATAAGATAGAAATAAGGGGCAATAGAATTCTTACTCTTATTCTTTACTTTTGAAAAAGTTAAGTATTACCCGTATTTAGTCATGGTTATAGTTAACCATACAGTTCACTGCATAGAATTGCAGTTGTATTGCCATTGACCCAGCATCTTTCTCCCCAGTAACAACCTGCCAGAACTCATCCCATAGTTTTTGGGGTATTGCCCTGATCCATTAAACAGTCTTCTGCAATCTAATATTCTGCAGCTTTGTTGGACTTCAATTTCCATAATCCCCACCAGGATGACCAAAATCTGTGCTAATTGGAGATGCTGGAACTTGAAAGCCCATAAATCTGCAAGGCACTAAAGTAGGGAGGGTTTGTGCACATGTGTGCAAGCAAGTGTGTGTCTATGTATATGTGCCTGATAGATGCAAGAAATATGGGAAATTTCTAGCTGCTTCTTTCTAGTAACACAGGTAGGCCTTGACTTAACAACTATAATTGAGCCCACAGTTATAGTTGTAAATTGTAATGGTCATTAAGTGATCTTTGAATTCAGGCATAAATACCTTTTGGCAGGGGTTTGTCAGAACTTTGAATGGTTGCTAAAGCAACCAATCGTAAATGAAAGACTACCTATATGCCTTGTTTCCTAAACAAAACAGAACAAAACAATTTAAGAAATACAAAGTTGCTTGTGATTTTTTTTTCAAATCTAACGTGCCAAGAATCCTGAAAAATCAGTGACAAGAATTTAGAATTCAGTCCAGTTTTTCCAATTTAACACTCTTGAAATGTGCTGGACTAAAACTTCCATCAATTCCATTTGTATGATTCTTTAGGCTGAGGCTTATAGGAATAACGCTGTATAAATCTGCAAGATGCCAAACTGAAGATACATTTATAGGATCTGTATATATTTATATAAGGAATATCAAAACTGCAGGAAACATAATACAAAATGGTCATTTAAAATCACTCCAATTCATTATTGTCTGAGAATGTTTGTGTGTGAAGGGGCCACTATGGAAATTATAGACTAAATTTACCAAATGGACAATATCTAGGAACCCTGGTGGCACAGTGGTTCGGATGCTGTATTGCAGGCTAACTCTGCCCACAGCCTGGAGTTCAATCGTGATGGGGCTCAAGATTGATCCAGCCTTCCATTCTTCCAAGGTTGGTAAAATGGGCACCCAGATTATTAGGGGCAATATGCAAATAATGCTTACATTGTAAACTGCCCAGAGAAAGTGGTAAAGTACCATGGGGCTGCATATACTATGAATCTATGAAGCTATATACTATGAAGCTATTGCTATTGCTATCTTGTTTTTCATAATTTGTAGACAGAGCTGATGGAATTACTTTCAAAGCCAATCCAGAAATTTGTCAATGGAAATTATTTCCCTGAAGAAAAAATGCATAAACATTTCATTACTAGTGAATATTTCATCAGAATTTGCCATGCCTATTATACATGTCTCCACAGTTTTCTTAGAATTAATATATTTTTGGAAGAAACCAATGAAAGTGGTTATAATATCTGCTGAATCATATAAGTGATAGAGTTCTCTGTTCAAAAACAAATTTGTGCTGCTATTTGTCTCAGCAGTGCATACATATCTTCATCTGATATTTCATATAAAAGAGTTATACAGTATGAGAAATACTAAACATAACATTAATGGAACTAATGAATATTGCATTGTTTATTTAATGATATTCAGTAATTCTGTGTTTCCTGATAAAATAGGCAAAATGAGATTTCTCTCCCCCCCCCACAATTCTTCCTACTTTTTGTTTTACTGCAGAATCCTTGGGAAATGCTTTGGTAGTTATGCATCATGCATCAATGTTTTAAATATACTATTTGTACCAAGATGACCAATCTAGCCTTAAACATGCTTTTAGTTTTTTAAAACATCCACATGTTTTTTAAAACATCCACATGTACGTCTACATACTGTAGCAATTGATGGCTCAGTTACTGAGGTGACCATTCTCCTCCTCCTCTCTCTCTCTCTGCCTAGGATTTGTATAATTATTTTTGTAATATTTATCTTTTAATTTGGATTTTTATATATTTATGTTCTCAGGGATGAATGGCTGTCCTTTTCTCGTACATAAAGAGAGTACTGTAAATGTATTGGTAAATGTATAAAGAGAGCCTACCAGGGCTTTTAAAACAGATTTTCCCAATCTAGTACTCTGAAGGGGTATTGGGACTGACAATCCCAGGCTCTCTGGTCAGATTGGAAGAGCACATTCAGTGTCAAAGAGTATGTTGTTAGGGGTTGCAACTGAAAGGAATTGCACCATCCTCCTATACTTTTTCAGCCTGCTGTGGCACAGTTTAACTTTTTCCATCAACAGCAACTTTGTCCCTATCTATTTTTGTAACATTAATTATGAGAATGCAATGAATGCATATGCAGCAGGATTAAGAGAAAGACAAAAAAAATCACTTTTCTACCCAATTTGATTCTTTTCCAGTGTTGTAGCTTATCACTTTCCTAACAGGAGCAATACCTATCTGAATGAGGAGAATTGCACTGCTTTTACTGATAGATCAAAGGAACTGAGAAGCCAATAGTTCTCTCTATATACTGCCCAGATGGGTGCCATAACAAAAACATAACAAAAAAGTCATACGCTGACTGATTTGATTTGTTGCCCATTCATTAGCATCATCACCCAAATTCCAAGAACAAAATGATTTGTTGACATAGTATGAGAATCAGAAATGAAATGACAACACTGCTATGTGTTAGATATCTCTGAGTATGATTTGTGAGAAAGCACGCTTGCCCTGAATCACAGATACCAAGATTGCCAAGAAGGAGATAAGCAGAAAAACTTTCTATAAAATTTCTCATTGAGACATACATAGGTATGCCTGAAACGTGGTTGTGCTCTGTGCTGGACAGCTCCCCTGATTATGTGAAGTTTGGAGTGAAACGTGGCCCCATCTAGATATTATGGGAGAAAGGACAAGAAATACAGACTTCTCATTATCAGCCACTGAAGATGTAAAATCATGTGTACTGTTACATTGATCTTCCTTTAAATGTCATTGATTACTGTTGGGTTGGCTAATGTTGGGTTGGATAATTTGAAAGGAAAAATAATGAATTCTAGATTGTGCATTGTTTTATTTTCTGTGTTTTGATTTCAAGTTTATTGTCAAAAGATTTTGACATTAAAACGGTAGCCTAGCCCTATACTGTATTCTATGCATCCTGAGGGGTCTACTGACTTCAAAAAACTATAATATATTTAGGGGGGGAAACATAAAAATGAATAATGTTTGCTATGTTGTTATTGGATGCTTTCCACTTACCTTGCTGAATGATCGAATGCAAAAAAATAAAATAAAATACTGGAGATCAGTGTACTGCAGTGGTGGCGAACCTATGGCACGGGTGCCAGAGGCGGCACTCAGAGCCCTCTCTGTGGGCACGCAGGCCGTTGCCCCAGTCCTAGGCCTTCAGCTGGGTTTTTATAAAACCTTTTTGCTTTAGGCCTCCGCTGCCGTGTGCAAAAAAAAAAGAAGGTTCAATCAATCAGTCAATTTCATCTTCTCGCGGGAAAAGAAAAGATCTTGCAAAGTTGGAATTGATTGATTGAACTTTTTAGTCCCACCCAGTCTGCCATTACCACCGTAGCCACGCCCACCCAATGGGCTGCACCCACCCAATGGGCCACGTCCACCTGGCACCCAACGATGCATAAGTGGGTCTTGGGTTGCAGTTTGGGCACTCGGTCTCTAAAAGGTTCGCCATCACTGGTGTACTGTATTGTGACTATGTATGATGTGATATGCCTGGGTCATATAACCAGGTAATCTTGCCAGTTAGTAGCAATGGATTTTAATTCGACTCAACCACTTCGACTCAACCACCCATATTGGACAAGATGTGGCCTGCTGACCAATTCAGGCTTTCCTCTTGTTTCAGGGGAAAGAAAGTGAAGGGAGGAGAGACCCAATAATCATAGGGACTGTATCTCCTGGCAAGCTCTGGTATTTATTTATTTTTTTTGCAATCTTTGCCTGTGTTCTACAGTGACTTGAGCAAGCATGTTACTATTGCTTATATTGCTTCAGTCAATATAAATATAAATATTTGGTTATATCTCAAGGATATAAAGAGAATTACAAGTCAGGCTTTATACAGAATATCTGTCTCCACTATCTTGCTTGAACACTCCTGATCACAATTTTATTCAAATTCATAGGACTCCTTCTTCTGCCATTCTGCAGACATGACTACTTGTTTTGGCAAAAGGGTATTTGTATCTTTAAAAGATAATGCAAGAAGCAACCCTATGAATGGATGCTTTGGAGTGGAATAGATAGTTGCTAAGCGCCAGGGGAGCTGATAACAAAGTAAGGTCTGTGGCTTGCCTATTTCTTATATTAAGGCAGATCTGAAAATGCTTGAGAGATGAAAGCAATCTGCTTTCAGCAGACTTATTTGAAGAGAGAGAGGGGGGGCGGAGAGAATTTTGTTTCTATTTTGTCAACTAAATATATATGTATTATCCATCCATGTCTCTAGATTTATATTTCATTGATGTGTTTGTGGTAACACTAAAATAGGGCCATGGTCATTATGACCAGGTCACCATCTAGAGAACATAATACAAAATTGGGAGCCTTCTTTCTGCAAACTTAGCTTGAAGAAGTTAAATGGATTTCTTTGGGAGCCCATTGGGATTCCCAAATGCTTTGGAAGATATGCAAGAATATCAGAATGTGCCGCACTCTTCTCTTGCCATGATAAATCAACTCAACTTTTCCATAAAGGTGGAAAAAAGATTTATTATGTTTCAAGCTTGGTCCGCTGGAAAGAAAACTATCTGCTTCTCGTGGAATATAAATATAGATTAAACCACGTGCATGTGGTACATTTTAGACTGTTTGTACATTGCTGAGGACAAAATCATGCCCTTGATGCAATTGATTAGATAGGATTTTACCATTTTCTCCTTTCATGAAGTCACTAATGAAGTAATTAATCAGCAATTTCCAAAAATGTTTAGAAAGTGAGGTTTGTGAACTTAGTGTATCTTAAAAATAAAATCTTTTCCATGATTGCACTGAGTGTCACTCAAACTCTCTCACACACACAAAAAAACCACACTGTCTTGAGGTCTTCTTGCAGAAAGCAGCCATCTGGAACACATGTGGGTGATCTCTTTATCTGTAGAGGTTCCAAAGAGCCAGTTTACTCACCATTCCTTGGTTTTTTTGGTCACATCTGTTGGCTCCACTTTCACAATGAGTAGGGATGACATGATAGCACTGTTCCAATGTCTGAGGGGCTGCTACAAAAAAGTGGGGGGTCAACCTATTTTCCAAAGCACCTGAAGGCAGGAGAAAATGCAAAGGATGGAAACTAATCAAGGAGAGAAGCAACCTACTGTAGAACTTTCCTGGAAATTTCCTGACAGAACTATTAATCAGTGGAACGAGTTGCCTCCAGAAGTTGTGGGTGCTCCAACACTGGAGGTTTTCAAGAAGAGATTGGACAACCAT
>NW_015393915.1:0-13069 GCF_001527695.2 Protobothrops mucrosquamatus | reverse complement strand
CTGCTTAGAAAGGGCTATAAAGCACTATGAAGCAGTATATAAGTCTAATGCTATTGCTATTAATTGTAGGTGATGATTTCGAGCGTAAGATTCATGTATCCACTTAAAGAACAGCAAACCCCACTCTCCCTATAGCACTCCAAGGCAAACAGTGTCTTATTTTTAACTGATAGAAAAACCAAATTGTCTCCCTATCATATGCAGATAGCCACCTACTGATTGTAACAAAAATATACACAAACACAAAAGCTCTGGCTTTATTGGAACAAGTTGTTTCTCTGCAAATCACTGTGGACAAAGGTTCTACCTTGGGGGAAAAAAAGCACAGGAATATTTTTGAAACAGCAATTTGTTACCTTTTAAAAGTGCTCAAAAATCTGATAATTGAAAGTAAGCTTTTCCTTTCTATCAGCAGGACTAACCTCAGGAACCACTCCCAATTTTGTGGATCTTGTTATGACTTCTCTCCTTCCTCAATTTAGAAAAATGGAGCCCTTATTTTTTTGTGCAGCGCTACATGTGTAAGGAAATGCAGCCTGGAATGTATTGTATTTCCATACACATTTCATCAACTGTCACCAAAAGGAATTTCACAAACATAAACAAATAAAAAACCTCACATTAAAAAAAAAAACATTCAGCATTTTCAATTGCAAGTTCAGCAAAAAGTAAACGTAATCTACCATTAGGTGTCAGTGTTGTTCTATGGAGTTGAACCATACCACAGTTTACCATTTTTTATATGTTTCGTTTCTGCATGGACTAAATAATTAGGCTCCAACTAGTCTAGCACTTGGAGGGGAAACCACCAAATACTGTAATCCCAGATTTGTGTATTAGAGTAGGACTTCGGACAAAATATCCTAGAAGAAAGTAACAACAAATTGTGTTACTGTCAAGAGAATCCCCTGACTTGATTTGTTTGTTGAATGCGTCATCCCCATCCACAAAGTTGTTCCATTTACACTATAGGAAAGGATCACTTGTGGCCCAACTTTTCATTTCAACTATGTAGAAATTGGTTGCATATTTTAGTTAGGAGGTTAACAATTCCAGCTTTAAGTTCCTTAATAACCCTTGGTCAGAAGCCATCAGGACCTAGTGATTTATTTATGATGTTCAAGATTTGATGAATTCAGCTAACTTGCTTCCAATACAGATAATTATATTGATTGATAACACATCAAAACAATTTCTTCCCAAGGTGGATTAATGAATTTAAAGCAATCTGCCCAAACAGTTGCCTTTCCAAAATGTAGAATGCAGACAGTCATGCTGGCTACAAATTTTCGGAGCTATAACCCAACACATCTGGAGCACATTAGGAAACACTGATTTAAAGCAAACTAGTAACTGTGTACAGCTATTTTATTATAATAATACACATTATTCTGTATCCAGAAATCCACTAAAACTCAAAAACAAAAATCCATTATAACTCCAAGGTTTTGGCTAGCAGCAAGATTGATATACAAGACATGGATCCTGAGATGTGTCTGTGACTATAAAAATAAATAAATCAAGATTGCAATTTCAATTATATGATTGCAGACATCATTTTCCTTTTTGTGATCTCTCCCACCTTGCATCATATAAAGATATTCATTGCAAAATGGGAGAATTATTAGTTATTATTATTTCATTAGCTTAACCTACTATTCCTTGAAATTAGTCTGATCATTATATAATGTAATTATTTGCATTTAAAATATTGCAGATGTGACTTTCAGTATTACAGATATATGCAGCAGCTATATTTATATTTATATTTATCCTTAGATGCTTTGATACTATTCTTTATTTCAGAACTTAAGGATTCAGCTGCATTTTAATTTACATGGCTTTAACAACATATTCTGTAATCAGCTGCTTATTGGAGAAATAAAACTCTTCCCATTGTGATTGATGTCAGGAAGTACAATTTCTGTGGTTGGAGTGATTTGGTAACATTTCATTTCCTATTCCCCAAAGACCGAAACCTGAGACAATGTCCCCAAAGCATCATGCTCCTAGCAACACTAGATAAATAAATCTAGTTTTTACTGTGATTTCTTTCCATATTTTTTATAACATATACAGTAAGTATGCAAACCAGAATCATTTTCACATGAATCAGCCACTAATGTTATTTTGTAAAGCACCTATTTCAAAAGACGTTTGCCTCAAATAGTTTCAAATATTTATCACAATAAAATCTTTTGGATAATGAGTCAATCCATCTTAAAATTGTTAGAATTTTGTATTGTGTGGTTTCCTGTAAAACTTAAAACAGAACTTTCATGTAATGTATAAAAGTTGGAGGTGGCTCCTATATTGTCCTTTCAACATTGGTAAAAAAAATAAACATTGATTCTTAAATTTTTTATATATATATTCCACAATGAATATTCTACATGCATAAAACTACATGTGTAAAACTACATGCATTAAAACTACATGCATGTTAGAATTAAAAATTTCTCTTATGCATAACCTACAATGTTTATTCTTTTTCAGCTAATTATATTCTGTTTCCTTGCTCTACAGAGGAAAATCACACAATAGCTAATATAAATAAGCATGAAATAAATGTTGAATTCCATGAATTCAGTGACAGACAGTAAATAATCATTACTAAAATTAGCATCATCTTAAAGGTCTCTTTTTGAGGTGTAAAATTAAGAATCAGTATGCTGATTCACATTTTCATTTTTTTTTTACAACAAACGAAACATCACTTGAATGGTCTCCTTCAGGTACTTATTGATCAAGTTAGTAATTCTTATTATGTCAAAATTCTTTTTTCAAAACTTACCTAACAAGATTGTTAAAATGCAATAACCAATCTGATAGCGAATTTCTGTTAGAGGTACACTCTGCATAAATTCAACTGTTAGTAGTGGTACATGGTCTGAAATCCTGCTTATTGTCTCTCAGTAGCAATGCTACTTGTTTGCTCACAAACGTAATTGGACACAATGGGCTATGTGACTGTGCTAATTAGTGTACCTACTAGTGCACCTGAGTCACATTTAACCAGGGATTCTGCAAGCAACATGAGAACAGCATCGCTTCATGGGGAAAAAATACTTTAGAATCAAGAACTGCAGTTTTACAATGTTCATGTTTTTTAATTACCATACATTCATGCAGAAGATGAATGTAAGACTTTTAGCACTGATATTTAAGTTTTTAATTTGATTTTCTGATCCAGATGAATTTTTACTTTGCTGGTGATACACAACGCAGTCAAAGCCATCAACTGAATTAAACATTTAAACTTGCAGGAGGTGGGGAAAAAATCCATGAATATGGTTAACTTTACCTTCATCACAATTCCAAGATATTCTATAATAATGGAGAGTTTTTTATATTATTGAGAAACTCCTGAGAATGAAGATTGAGTCTTCACTGACATATTGCAAGGCTTTTTGGGGGAGAAACCCCTGAAGCTGGTGTGGCAAGAGTTGGTACATTCCCAACAACTCTTTGACCCTCTGCCTATGTAATTTTGCTCTGACTGATGAAGTTGCTCAGATTAACAAAGTTTGGTCCAGTTGCCATGATTCATCCTTTAGACACATTATAAAATAGGCTTTTGTAACTTGGCTTTCTTCTAGTGAAATGCTCAGATTTTTATTTGTTTGTTTTATATGTAAAGTTAGTCCATATTTTTAAACAAATTTCCTGAACAGTGATGTCCCAAGTTCAAGATTCTTTAATAAGCATAAAAACAAATAGCTTCTTATTTTGCACTTTTACTGAAATGGCTAATGCCAGCCATTAACTAATTCTAATTGGTGCATTTTTATTGGATATTTCAGTGGTGGCAGAAAAGAAAAGGAGCATAATAGTCACCTATCCATTTGATTTTAAAAATCTAGTATAATCAAAATATTTTTTAAAAAAATCAAAATAATTTAAGCAGGTTATTCTCTTCACTAAAGACAAGCAATTGGAATTTATTTTCTTCCAGCTTTTTCTTCCAGCTATTGCAGAACTATAACTCTCAGTATCCCTCAATAATGGCCAGACGACCAGAGCTTGCTAGTAACTAAGTTTAATTTTAATACTTCAGGTTCCCCACCTAGGGCATCTAGGGCAATTTCAGTAGATTAAGGAATTACTCACATATGTCTTCAGAGAACAAAAACACACACTATGTATGCTACATTACTAAACCTACCTGCTTCAAAGTAAATTATACTTAGAGAATATAATTGGGTACATTATCACATACATATATTTAGATTTGCAGGCTGTGCGTGCTTATTTGGGAAAAAAGCTCACTGAATTCAATGGTATTTATGTCTAACTAACCATGCAGAGGCTTGGATGAGGAGAGTTAAACTCACACGGTTTTTCTTAGCACATGTAGTCAGTCTTTCCTCCGGATTTTAAGGACAAACTGTTCCTGCCTCAGCTATAAAGGATTTCTGAAAATACATTTGCTCAGGAAGAAGGACCCCTAAACAATGTATTTAAAGCAGCATCATAATCATTACTAAAAAAAACCCATAGTTCTAAAACATTTCAATTTCATTTAATCTAAAATTGCCATTATATATAAATTGGCCAATTAAAAAAAATCCAGACATCTAAAGCAGGCAAAGCTTAAAAAAGAAGTTGGTTCAAAATACCATCCATATATTTTATGATCTGAAAACTCAAAATTAGGCACAAAGTACATAAATTTCCTCTGGGCAACATGACATACATTCCAATGATCTAATGATGTTGACTGATTATTTCTGACAGATCTCTCTTGACAAGATTTCATCAGAGAGAAAGAAAAAAAACAACTTTCCCAATTACTGAAAGAATGAGTAGCAAAATCAATGCTCAAGGTATCTTTTTTTATCTCTAGCTTGTAATACTTTCCCTGGATTAGGTGACCAGTACAGCAAGAGAATTTAAGACCACAATAGCAAATAAGTAAATGTGGACCGCTCATATGAACAGAGTCAGCCAGATTCTTTCAGGCCACTCCATTTCCATTTTTATCCCTTCCATTCAGTTTTTCACTGTGATTATGGAGGATGTCCTGCCCTTAGTCCCACTAGAACAGTAACAAGAGAATTCGGGAAGAGAAAATGCTGTGGTTTATGCACTGTGGGAGGTATTACTGTCTTCATTTAAACATCTTGTTGCATACCTTCACTAGAGTCCTTTCTTTGTTCTTTGACTCTTTTACTGAAATCAACAAAGCTTAAGCTCCAAAACTAAAACTTTTAGAAAATTGGCAAAAACAGTGTTTGCATATACAATAGTTTACTTTCGAAAAATATTTAATATATATATTAATATAAAAACATATACTTTTTATAGCTCACTACAGAGAAAAACATTTTCAGGTGATATACTCTTATAATGAAATGTTTATATTTTATTGTCATCATTTTCATTTAAAAAATAAAAAAGCTATAGTTCTGAAAGTGTTTGAGTCCCGTTTCCTAAGGCACATCAGATAACAAAAGAGTCATCTAGCTTCCAGTTCATTTCAAACATAAAAAATTTCCTTTGTTCAATCTCCTTAATATATAATATTCCTTGAAGTTCCTTTTACATAGCATTTGGAAGTGCATTCTTACAGAGGAAGAATTCCACAAAATATGCAAATGTTTTTGTAGAAATTTTGTACTCCTGGGAGAAAACATTATTTATTTAATACCAGTACTTTGCTTTCCACTGAATGATATTTTATTGCTTGCACAGGAAAACAATTTTATGTATACCCAAAATAACCCAGGAAATTTTAATTGCTATGAATATATCCTTTTTTAAAAAAGAAATTTCTCAACTGTCAATTGTCCATATTTTCCTTTAACCACATGATCGTTTTGGTCATTGATTTTTTTCTTTTTTCATTTTCAGATTTTTCTTTCAGCATTATGTCTGTAGCCACTACCTTTTCTTCAGGTTCAAGGGTATTATTAAGCAAAACCTGTATCTAAAATAAAGCAGACAAAGAGTAATAAGGGCAAGTGTTAATCTAAGCAGTGTATTTTATGACATAATTTAACATAATGAAAAGTATATCAGATACCGTAATCCTTTTCTTTATAGAGTAGAAGGAACTGCACACAAACAGATAAATGGAAAGTCAAGTTACTTGCCATTCTTTCAACATTCCAAAAGTCCTTCCAGACCTGGTTATATCACCAAGCTTGGGTCCCAGGAAACAAATAACATCCTAAAATAGGTCCACTCTTCATTCTCCCATGCCTCTGGTTTGTATATCTTTTTAATATCCTTTAATTTTTAATAATGATTGATTTATATTTTGCAATCATTGTATCTACTTAATTGTTTTTATTTGATCATTGTATTCATTGTATTTACATAATTGTTTTTATTTGATTATTATATTGCTTTTCTATGCTCTGGCTGGAAAAACTCAAAGAAGTAGTGCAAGATTGGAAGATGTGGAGAGACCTGGCCCATAGAATCACCAAGAGTCAGACACGACTGAATGGATAACATCGTCATCATCACACAAGTGATTATACAAATCAAATATATAAATGGAAATGCCTTAACTCTTGTTCTTAGTAATTTTGGAAGCAAAGGTAGAGGAGACATTTCACTGGGGAAAGTTCTAACAAGCTTGCTTTCCATTTTCTCCTGCCCTAGCAACCCAAAACTGCTTCTAAATGCCACACAAAGTATAAGGGGATGGGATTTCACATATTAAGTTAGAGAAAAATTCAAATGGGGATATCTTATAGAAATAAAAGTTGCCCACAGAAAGTATCTCCTCTAAGTATTAGATGGAAATTCACACATCCCAGATTTATATACCAGGTATTGGGCTGGTGGTTAAGGCATCAGGCTAGAAATTGAGACCCTTCCTTGGACATAAATAACCGGCTGGATGACCTTGGGACAATCATTCTCTCTCAACCCAAATCACCTCATAGGTTGTGATTGTGGAGAAAATAGGAGGGGAAAAGAGTATTGTGTACATTTGCCACCTTGAATTATTTATAAAAATAATAAATGCAGGATGAAAATCCAATATATAAACTATCAATATAGTAGTAGACTGCAAAATGAACATGTGTTAAGTTTCTTATTGCTATTTAAGAATTGGGAGTAGAATCCAGATCTCAGAAAGTAATTGACCCACTTTATTCTGCCCTGGTCAATTCCCACATGAAATATTGGGTCCTTTTATGGACACTGCAGTCTGAAAAGAACATCAGCAAATTGGAACAAGTTCAGAGGAAGATAATAAGGGGGCTGGAAACAATGAAGAACAATTAACACAACTGCAAGAAGCTGGAGCAGATAATAATAGTTTTCAGATACAAAGAAAGTAACTGATTTGTGTGTTAGCACAAATATCAGGACCACAACCAATGAACTAAAGCTACAGGAAAATAATTTCATTTAAGATCACAGATGGAATTTCTTGACATTAAGAGTCAGCTTGCGTTACAAAGTGAAATGTTTACTTCCAGTGGAAGTCTTCAAATTGAAGCATGGTAGCCAGCTAGCCAATAAATGCTTTAGCAAATTCTGCACTGAGCATGGAATTGCATAGTTGGCTTCTAAAATCTCTTCAATCTCTAAGCTGTTATGATTGTGTTTTATTTATAGATCATTAGATTTTTATCCCACTTTTATTTTGCATCAGCAAACATACAGTAATAGTCCTTCCTCCTCCTATTTTCCCCACAACAACTCTGTAAGGTCACTTGGTCTGAGAGATAATGTATGATCCAAAGTTACCCAGTTGGCTTTCATGTCTAAGGGAGATCTAGAATTCACTATCTACTGAAGACCAGCAACTTAATCACTATACCAAACTGGCTTGTATTTTAGGGTAATATGGCCCCAGCCTGCCATTCAAATGCTAAGTATAGCCTTTGGCATAAAAATAATTGAACTGTTCCATTTCAGGGCAAATACTTTTAGTTACCTTATTATGCTATATTTTCTTATTTTACTTACCATTTGCATTTGAATGTCAGTAGTGATAGTGGTCATAAGAACATTCAGTGTGAACCTGTGACAAAGAGCATTGTTACTTTTTACAAAGGAAAAAATTTGAAAAGATGCTCAGTTTATGCTGTAATATTTTCACCTTTCAGTTTTTATTCAAACTTACTCTGAAATAATAAAATTGAACTGTTAAAACAGGTTGATTTAGGGTTATGTACTTAAGATGGGCAGCTATATAAATTTTCTAAATAATCTATATGGAAAGTTCACACTGCATTTGATCCAATTCTTTCTCAGTAAATCTAGCGAGCCTAAGAACATCTAGATTTCAGCTCATGGAATGCTAATAGAAGAAGAAAAGAATAACACTCTTAGTTTAGAACTGGTTCAGGTTGCGTAGAAAAGAGATTAATAAAAATTACTTCCCAGCTTTCTGTGAATTTACAGTCCCAGTATAAATGGATATATCAAAGATTTTTTTCTGGATTCATACCAGAGTGTTGCTGCTTACAGCAACAGATTTTCTAAAATAAATAAATAAGGGAGCAGTTTTTTTGTTACTTAATGTTGATGTCTAATTCTGTTGTTCATGCATAATGGAATAAAATATTTCAGGACAAATATTCTCCCCCAACCCCAAAGACATGGAACTTGACTGTCATTACCTAATGGGCAGATCTGACCAATTTTCTGATACAAATGTCCATGCTGTCAAATATCCAATCTCATTCTTGACCACATTCTGAATTGCTTCGGCTGTAATAATTGGTAGATTCGTCTCATCATTGTGGATATAATGCAAGTATCTGCACAGAGGTTTATTCACAATAAATCACATTTGTAAGAAGAAAAATCATTTCTAAAATGCTACTAAACATACAATTATAAATGGGATCACTTATAAATAATGGAAAGAATGGGGGGGGGGAATATACAAAGTTACCATTGTTATAGGAATTACAGATACATTTTGATAATGTTATATTTGGAAACTTCAGACAAAGCTTGTATTATGTCTTGAACAACTAAGTGCATGACCCACCAAAGCTTTGATACATTCACAAAGTCATTAAAAATGTTTTTCCTTTCAAAACATATCAACCACTACAGTCACCCCCATTATGGAACAGCGCTGCAGATAGTTTCTTCTAAAAACACAAACAACTGAGGAGATAGACAAGGATCCTGATTTCAGAACTTTTAAAATTATAGTCTAGTGTTTCTCAACCTTGGCCATTTTAAGATGTATGGACTTCGATTGCCAGAATCCTCCAGTCAGCATCCCTAAAGCTCCCAAGGTTGAAAAATACTACTATAGTCAGATTTCTATTTTCAGTCAAACAGTAAGATTCAGTTTTCTGTAAGAAAGACAATCAATAAATGCACAGAAGAATGCAGATAAGACCAATTGTGAGATTTGTTACATGAATTTGTTCATGTTTGTTACATTTGTTACATTTATCTTGGAGATATGATTTTTAAAAATGTTTTGGTTTTGCCAATTTAATCATCTGAAAATAAATTCTTGAAGAGCAAGAAAAGTGCAAAAGTGAGAATTTCCAGGTGTATATAAAGTAACTTTATTCAGAAAAGTGATCTTACTATCAAAGAAATGAACAAAGGAATTTGAAAAATGGAACTCCAACCTTAGCATGCAGCATTTTTTGTAGTTTCGTGTTTTATCAAGAGAAAGGAATGTTAACATAGACACCATTCAACTATTAAGCAAACATTCATGTTTGCAACTATTTTTTTTTAAAAAAAGAATAAATAATTATACAATCATGAACTTAAGGAATCACTGTCCATATCTAGCAAGAAGTGAATGAACTATGTAACGTTGCTATTGCCTCTGGCTTGTGAAATCATGATTTATCTTTTCTGTCAGTGAAAACATTAATTAAATCACCTCTGAAGTAACCACGGCATGCGAGTGCAGCTCAAGGCAAAGAATATATTGGATTTGTATGCATCTTCAGTCTCATTCTTTTTAAAAATTTTCCATAAAAATTCCCATTCTTCCTCATTCCCCATCCAAATGCCATAGCAACAAATAGTTGAGCTAAAACAAACAGGAACCCTGCAATTATAAATGGAACAACCTGTTAATATAAAGAGATGAAACTAGTTATTGTGATTAATATAATCCTAAATAGAGAGCATTCTGTTTTCACGAATACATATTTTCAGTTATTCCAATAGTAGTCATCTAGCATACCCAATCAGACCTTTCTTGCACGAAATAAATTTACTTTCATATGCATTATAAGTTGCATTTTCTATCCCTGTGTGGTGAAAATGATAGAATCCCTAAAGCATGCAATGTTGTTTTTCAGCTTCTATCATATGGTTTATTAGGATTTTATTTAGGATTTATTACTTCTGCTCTGTCTCAATGCTTTGTTTTTGTTTTTCTTCTTTGTACATTTGGTGCTTGTTTTTACAATCACTGTCTAGTATTTACACAGCTTTAGACATGTTTTGTGGGGAAAGAGCAGATTTTATATTAAGGATGAGATGATAAATTCTATTTACTCATGTTTGGAATTGTTCATCCACTCGTTGAAGAATTCAGAAGCTAGGTTTAAACAGTCACGAAGTCCAAACCAGCATGCTGTTCTAAGAATTGCCTCTACATCATGTCTCCAAAAAAAAAGAGAGAGAGAGAGAAAGAAAGAGAAATCTATTAAATACAATGCATTACATCAAAGAATCAATACTATTTAATGCATAGTTTTTAGCACCTGGGCTTGTTTGCAAGGTCATATTTGTAGTGCGTCTTCTCTGGTCTTGACTGAATAAATAATTGGGAAAATTGATGAGTTAATATCTCTACCTTTCATCATGAAAGTGGACTTTATTGATTTTTCCTCCTTCGTTAATTTTTTATTTATTTTTTTGTTATGACAAAAATACAGACATTGTCAAAGAAAAGGAAAAATACAAAGTGCTTTTTTAAAAAGTTAAAATAGTATTTTATCATAATTATCTTTGTGTTTTGTTTTTCTTTTTTGTCATTTTAAAAGCAACACAAAATAAATAAAACATTAATTTTTTGGTATGATCAGTTCTGTTTTGTTTTGTAGTGTGTTTTTATTCCTTACTTTATTGTAAGCCACTCAGACTCAGTTTGGACTCAGGTACATGTAAATTGAATTAAATAAATATTATGATATACACTGTTTATTTACATGATTAATCATCCATTTATACAAACAAGGATCAGAAACACAATAAAAGAGCTCTTAATAAGGAAAGAGAGTAAAAGGATTCAATCACTGCAACATAGTAACACACTATTACACACAGTTCAACACACACACACACATATATACACAGCTGTAAGATATAAACAGTGGGTGGCCCTGGGACTAAATGCTCTTTGCTCTGCCTGAACCTCTCTCCAACCCTTACTGACAAGTATAATTTCCTGCCATTTTGACACAAGGAAAAGATACATTTGGTTAAAAGAACAAAGATATCTCTAATCCTGCAAAATTAAAAAGAAAAAAACTCCACCAAAAATCTGGAAGGGGGATCTATAAATTACTGATTCCGCCTATGTGTACAATTCTGATTTTTTTTTAAAAAAGTGTCAGCCTCTGCCCATCAAAAAATCTATTAACCCCATTACACTTGGATAGACAGCTTTTGTTGAAAATGTTATATGGACAATGCTTCTTTAAAATGCATGTTTTTACAATGTTCTACACTTACTAAATTTGAGAAGAAAGTAGTGGATTATATAAATATGACTGTGACAAAAGTTAAAATTTGCAGAAGACAATATTTTCTTGACTTTCATACATATTATGTGGAATTCGACAACTGGACAATGTAAGTGGATTCTTTATGCCTTACTATGGCCAAAAGACTGATATTGCAGCATTGGAATGATAAATCTATGGCCCCATTTATTCAGTGGGTTGAAGACCTGATTACACTTGTCATCTCTGAGTGGATTGCCCATAGATGTATACCTTGTATGGAGAACTTTATTTGTATAATGAAATCTGGAACTCATTTATACAAACACAATAGTTTAAACACAAAAGATAGTTTATACTAATGTATTAGAAATAAATATACATGTACTTCAATAATGCCTACATTAAATAAGAATATATAGAATTGTAACTGTTATAATGATATATGAGGGCAATTCAGAAATAAACCTCCCTTTGCTTATCAATGACAGGCACTCGCAGATACAGAACTTTTATTATACACATAAGAAAATTACAACATTACATTGCTTTTCGACATAATCGCCATTCAAATTGAGGCACTTGTCATAACATCTTACAATGTTTGAAATTCCTTAGTAGTAGTTGCTCGACACCAAATCAGGGCTATTGGGGGGTGGTGATCAAAAACACCCCAACGGAACTGCTTCAAAAGTTCTTGGGTGCGTTTAGTGGTGTGTGGGCAAGCATTACTGTGAACCAACACCACTACAACAATGTAATGTTGTAGTTTTCTAATGTGTATAATAAAAGTTCTGTATCTACGAGTGTCTGTCATTGATAACCAAATGGAGGTTTATTTCCAAATTGCCCTCGTATTATACTTCGGGGGGGGAGGTTTCTTTCATTTATTTTAAAGGAGCTTTTTATGCACTGTTTTTTTTTGAGAATATATTATTCTGCATTATTTTTATGTTTTATTCCTTTTCTTTTTCTGTTATTATTTTAAAAGCACTAAAATAAAAGAAATGTTAATCCCTGATTTAAGCATGAACTAAAAACATGTTTGAAGACAATTTGATGACAACACTATGTGGCTATTTTCTAAAAAATAAGAGAGCGGTGTGTAAGGTATTATACAGGAAATATTTAGTATGAAGTATATAAATTATATTTATTTGAACATATTAATTGGAAAGGAATTTCTCCAATACCAGTGAAACTCATTATTACTTTGTATTTAACAACAATTTCTTCGATATTTTAATCATATTTAAGACTTACTTGATGAATGGCTTCATATCCAATGCTTTAGGACTCTCACGAAGAAGATTTGCGTAGTGGTGATATATTGGTGTTATTCGTGGTAGTAAGTATTGCTTTAAAAATAAAGACATCATTGTTTTATAATTGGGAAAAGACACTGATTCTTGACCAGTGACAAATCAAATCCTCAA
>NW_015393914.1:6753-13077 GCF_001527695.2 Protobothrops mucrosquamatus | reverse complement strand
AAGGCCAGATGGAGAAAAGCCGCTGGACAGTTGGCTCCCACCAGGTTGCAGAACGCAGCCACATCGAGGCCAAAGTCCTGCGGAGAGAAAGGGTGAAGGGAGGGAGGGGTTGGGGAAGATCTATCCTACCCCCTAAAGAAAGATGCTCTTTGGAGGCAGGACCAGGGAGCTAGCTGCCACACTGCCTGGACTCACCCAATTGCAACCATGTCCCCCCCCTCAGAAATTTAAGGAGATTGCTCAAGAGGAAAAGCCTTTCCCAAACGAGCCCCCCCCCCCAATACAGAGTGCTTCCAGTGAGACCCTCGGTGGCTTCCAGGGATTTGCTTCTGGGCTGGCTGGGCAGGGAAGGTTCAGCCCCCTGGGTTTTATGCTGCAAACAAGCTGGCAGGAACGTGCACTAGCTAGAGCTCCCAAATGAAAGAAGCATCAGCCTTATCCTGCCTGCCCCCCAGGACTCTGTCCGAAGACCCAGGCACCCCAATAGGGATGCCAGAGGGGAGCCGGGGTCAAGATGTCTCCAGGATACAGCCTGGCATGCAAGCAAGTAGCTGCGCAGGAAAAGGCCTCTGAGAAGCAGTCAGGAAGGAGACCCCACTTGTTGGAAGGCAGCCTGAGGTTCTGGGGGGCTTTTAAAAGGGACCCTCTGACCATTTTAGCATCACAGCCAACATTCGGCTTTCCGTAATCGTTCCATGGCTTTTAGCGTTTCGGGAAGGCTAGATGGTTCTCTGCTGCACCAGGCACAAAGAGTGGCAGGTAAGCGGCACTTAAGCCAAGGCAGCCTCTGCCAGCCAAGCTCAATGATGGGAACTATGACCCCCCCCTTGCACCCCCCCACCGTCCCATGAGGCCTTTGCGTAGTCATCGCCTCCCCCCACTGCCCCGTGGCCAGCAAGTAGGCCTTGACAGGTGCAATGGGTTTAAGCGGTGTGCTGATTCAATGAGCACCCCCCATCCACTCGTCCATGAGCAGGCTGAACAAGCCGCGTTCCCCTGAGTCACAAGAGGGGATTGGGCGAATGCCACGGGGGGGGGGGGGCTCAGCTACTGCCCTGGTGCAAGACTAGCCAGGGGGTAAAACTGGCGAGGCTTCCTCCCTCTAGGACTCCTGACACCGAGGGAGCCAGACGGAGCCGCGCTCCAGAACGTCTTCGTGGCACCTCATGGCTGCAAGTTAGTTCACACATGCACCGTTCCCTCTCCCCCCCCCCTGAAATCTGATCCCCTGCCAAGGACAAAGCATTCAGGGACTGACTGGAGAAAGGAGCCCCCTCAGAGCCCCTTGGAGCTCAGCCCCTTCCAGACGCCTCCAAGCTCCTGGACTCTGTGCAGGACCGGCTCTTCTCTGCCAACCCGTCTGCCCACTTTAAGCTCTCTCTCCCCAAGGGGGCAGGCAGTCTCCCCTATGGCTGGGGCTGCAGAGGGATGGGGGGGCTTACCTCGGTGCGAGGCAGGTAGTCGGGGTCGGCTGGCACTCGCGCAATGGTCTCGCAGAGGATGATGCCATAGGCAAAGACGTCCGCCTGCAGGAGACAGTGATGGGGTGGTCTCGGAGGGTCTGGGGGAGCCCTGGAGCTGGGGGGCCAGGGAGAACTGGGCCAGGGAGGGGAAAAACAGGTGCCCTCATCCTCTTCCATCCCTCCCCCGGTCTCCCTCTCATTGTCACTCTTTCTCCCGGGGCTCACCTTCTCGTTGTACAGTTCGCCACGCAGGACCTCGGGGGCCATCCAGTATGGAGAACCCACCACGGCCAGGGGCTCCTTCTCGCTGCCCTCACTGGAAGGAGAAGGAGGAGGGGCTGTGAGAATGCCAGGGTCAGGAGTTTGGGGGGGTGAACAGAAGGAGCAGCAGCCAAACTCACCTGTAGGTGGGGATCTTCTCTGCCAGGCCAAAGTCACCCACCACTGCTGTGTAGCCATTGTCCTCACACCTGACCAAGCAGTTCTGGGGGGGGGGGGAGGAAGAGAGGTACATTTGAGAGGCCATTCCAGGTAAAAGGCAGCTCCCAGGATGGGGCATCTCTGACCAGACGACCCCCTCCCAGGGAATAAGGAGAAGGCTTAGGGGACGACCACGGCAGAGGCTTCCCAGGTGCCAAGAGACTCTGCTATCCCTTCTCTGGGCCCTAGAAAGGGGGGTCCGGAACTTCCGGGGGACCCCATGGCAGGACCTGCTCTTTCTCCAGCCCACCTTTCAGGGGAGGCCCTTCAAGGCTCCTCCTCCCCAATCAGCACAGCCCCCGGTGTCAAGCTGCCCCACCACTCATCCGAGATCCAGTATTGGATTCCCCTGCTGAATCCTCTGCCCACTTTGAGGCACAGATGTGGGTGTGGGTGTGCACCAGAAACCCCACACACACACCTTGGAGGTCAGGTCCCGGTGGAAGATGCCCTTGCTGTGGAGGTAGCAGAGCCCCCGGGAGATGTCCAGGGCCAGCTTGAGGCGGACGGGCCAGGGAAGTGGGGTGGGGCTGTCGAGCAGCTGCTCCAGGTTCCCCCCATTGATGTACTGCGGAGAGAGAAAGAAGGGCAAGTTGAGGGGGCCTCGGTCCCCCAGAACAGCCAGGCCCTTGGCTGATCCTTGACGCCCAGCCCCTAACACCTCACCTCTGTCAGCGCATGCAGCTGGCCCTGGTGAACGCAGACCCCCATGAACCTGGCAGAGGAAGAGAGGAGCCGTCAGCAGTGAGACCCCTGCCTGGTGTCCCTTAGCCCACCTGGAGCTTTCCTCTGTCACCAGCACCCCTGGATAAAAAGGAACAGGACTGCCCCCTGCTCTGCCATGGACACCAGACGCCATGCTCACCCCCTCCCCCACTCCCAGAGGGTGCTCTACATATGAGGAGCTCTGGGTGGGGCTCTCTCAAGCCATTCGGGGTGGCACCAGGAGACCCCTGGCAGGAGGGGGCCAGGAGCAGGTGGTGGAGCCCTTCTTCCACTGGACCCCTCAGCATTTACGCCTGGCCCTCCCAGCTTCCCAAATATGCTGGACCTTCCCCCCCAGTGGGCTGTTTTCTTCCAGACAGGGGAGCCCCGAGCTCCACCAGCCCCTCTGCCGTACCGGAGGATGTTGGGGTGGCAGAGCCGGTTCATCAGCTGCACCTCACGCAGCATGTTCCCTCGGTTGCTGGTCAGCTTGTTCATCTTCAGCACCAGGACCTGCCCCGACTGACGGTGCCTCACCTGCAGGGACAGCCGTCCGTCACTCCGGGTCACCCTGGCCCCATAGCTGGCGCAGAGAGGAAGCCCCGAGTCCCGTCTGGATAGCACCCCGTGGAACCAGCCCCAATGGCAGTCAGTGCCCAAAGGCCTTGGGGAGCAGAGCTTTTCCAGCCTCAACATGCTGAACCAAACCCCTGAAATGCCCACGCAATCTGTCCCTAGGCTGGGAATCATGGGAACCAAAGTCCAATGTTCCGAGGAGATGGAGTACCGGCTTCAGAATCAGCCAGAGCTACAAAACCAGAAAGCCAGAAACAGACTCAAAGCTTTGGAGATGCTTGAGAGCCTGTGGCCAATTTCCCCACCCCCAAATGGCCTCTACCCCAGGGTTTCCCATCCACGGCACTTGAGGGGGTGTGGACCCCCAGAATTCCCCAGCCAGCATGGTCTCAGCCCCCTCCTCAGTCAGCAGGCTGCCTGGGGGGATTCTGGGGGTCCACACCTCCTCATGTGCCATGGTTGGGAAACCTACTCTCAACAGTTCAGCCAAAGTTTCCAGACACCTGACACAAGCATCATGAACCCCACCTCACCCCAGTTCTGCTGGAGCTCCCTTCCCCAAAATTGCCAGTGGGCTCACATTCAGGGAATCAGAGGACACCCCCCCCCTTTGAGGAGGGCCCAAAGAGCAAAATGTGGAGCAAAAGAGGGGGAGCTGCAGGAAGGGGGGAGTATAATAATCCATAATAATAATAAAGTTGGAAGGGACCTTGGAGGTCATCTAGTCCAACCCCCTGCTCAGGCAGGAAACCCTATACCATTTCAGACAAATGGCTATCCGGTCTCTTCTTAAAAACTTCCAGTGTTGGAGCATTTACAGCTTCTGGAGGCAGGTTGTTCCCCTGGTTAATTGTTCTAACTGTCAGGAAGTTTCTCCTTAGTTCTAGGTTGCTTCTCTCCTTGATTAGTTTCCATCTGTTGCTCCTTGTCCTGCCTTCAGGTGCTCTGGAGAATAGCTTGATTCCCTCTTCTTTGGGGCAGCCCCTGAGATATTGGAACACTGCTATCATGTCCCCCCTCATCCTTCTCTTCATTAGACTAGACATACCCAATTCCAGCAGCCTTTCCTTATATGTTTTAGCCTCCAGTCCCCTAATCATCTTTGTTGCTTTTCTCTGCACTCTTTCCAGAGTCTCAGCATCTTTCTTACATCGTGGTGACCAAAACTGAATGCAGTATTCCAAGTGTGGCCTTACCAAGGCATTGTAAAGTGGTATTAACACTTCACGTGATCTTGATTCTATCCCTGTTAATGCAGCCTAGCACAGTTCAGTAAACTGTCTCTCCCATTGACAGAAATATCACCAAGCAAGAATCCTCCCTCTGACTCCCAGGTTGCGATGGCTTCTCCTGACCTTCCTCGTTCCAAAGGTTTCTCATATTCTAGCATAATTGCAGACTTCATCTGGAAATTGCTGAGCAGCTGTATTTTTATTGATTTATAGCCTTTGCACCAGCCATTGTCTGAAGCGGCACAGAGAGGAATGTGGCATCCCTGCCCGGAGGCTTGCAAAACAGAAAGGGCAGGGCAGGACCGGTCAAGAGGCCTCAGGACTTTTGTGGGACCATGGGAGGCTTGCAAAGCCAGGGCACATTAAGCGGAGGCGATGCCTCTGCCCCACAACTCCTGTGCCAGCCTGCCCCCCCTACCCACTTCCCTTCCCTCATTGACCCTCCAGCGACCTCTGCTTTAGGACAGGAATCTGGGTGCATCGGAGCAGCTTCTAGCACCCCACACAGGGCTAATGGGGCAGGAAAATTGGGGGAGGCCAAGCAAGCCAACGCTCGGAAGCCCATTGCCCCAGCACTGCCATCAACCGGGCACAAGGACAAGGCGAAGGGCACCTGCCCAGGTGGCACACATGTGCTCTTTCAGGGCCAGGAGTTTCCACTGGTGACCCCAAAGCCAACTCCAGCATCCCCCCCCCCTTGGCTCCATTCACAGCTCCACAGTGGCCAACCGGAAGACTGTGCAGGTGCCCACCGGGATCTTTGCCCAGAGAGTAAGAGCCCCACAGGCTGCTGCCAGGTTTGCGGGCCAAAAGGAGCTGCTTTATTTATTTATAAATCATATTTATATAGCCGCCTGCCTCACCGAACGTGACTCTGGGCAGCCTAGCGTAAAACCATTAAAGAAACCTTAAAAGAAACCCAGTCTCCCCCACCCCACCCCACCCACGGAGCACAGACTTAGGGGTACAGTTTCCCCATGGTGGAAGGTCAGGCCTTTCCCCAACACGGCCCTGGGAGGACAGGACCGGGAGGAGGGGAAGTGGCTGGAAACGTCATTTTCCAGGGACAAAATTTCAGCCAGGAGCTGAGCCCAGACAGAGGATGAATCTGTACCAGCCACGGCAGCATCCCCCACCCCCCACCCCCACCCCCAGGGCCCGGGAGCAGTCTGCAGCCCCTCATGCCCTGGGCAAGGCAGGCTTGTTGAACAGCTGCCCGGACAGGCCTAGCCGTCTCACCGCCCTCCCCTCACACTGCGGGTGCATCCTCCCTCTCAAATTCCTGGGCTCTTGCAGCCAGAGATCATTCCTGTCCTTTTTAGTCCATGCCTGAGTCTCCCTCCGCTGCGCCTGCTCCCCCCACCCCATCCTCCTGGCCCTGGATATGCCTGACCCCCCCCTATTCCGGGAGGGGCCTGGGTTGTGCAACCAGGAGGAGCCCAAGATAAGAGTCTGTCCCTGGGTGGGCAGTGGGGGGGACACAGCCCTCCTCTTTGGTTGGAGCCCACTACCCCCTTTTTCAGCAAGGGACGGGGGTGCCTCCATGCCAAAGCTCCAGGTGCCCCCTCTCCATCCACCCCATGCCAAGCCTGGCAGAGCTCATTGCCCCAAGAAAGAGCTGTGAGACTGGAGGCTGAGCACCCCAGCTGTGCTGGCAAGGGAGGCCCAAGGTCAGACGGGGTCACGTCGCCCAGAGGGGGACCCTGTCCAATAATAATAATAATAATAATAATAATAATAATAATAATAATAATAATAATAATAATAATAATAATAATAATAATAATAATAATAATAATAGTAATAGTAATAGTAATAGTAATAGTAATAATAATAATAATAATGAGGAGGAGGAGGAGGAGGAGGAG
>NW_015393914.1:4810-6631 GCF_001527695.2 Protobothrops mucrosquamatus | reverse complement strand
GAGGAGGAGGAGGAGGAGGAGGAGAAGAAGAAGAAGAAGAAGAAGAAGAAGAAGAAGAAGAAGAAGAAGAAGAAGAAGAAGAAGAAGAAGAAGAAGAAGTAGTAGTAGTAGTTGGAAGGGACCTTGGAGGTCATCTAGTCCAACCCCCTGCTCAGGCAGGAAACCCTATACCATTTCGGACAAATGGCTGTCCAGTCTCTTCTTAAAAACTTCCAGTATTGGAGCATTCACAGCTTCTGGAGGCAGGTTCTGAAGCTGCCTCTGTGGGCCTGATCTACGTAGGAACTCTGAAGGAGGAAAGGCAGTTGCCTGACACGTCTCCTGCCTCCCCCGCTTCCACACACGAGGCAATGCTCCTGCCAGCCACGAAGCCCAGATCCTGTCCATCAAGGCCCCCTGCAGATCTGGGAAGACAGGGCCTCCAGGGCTTAGAGGGCCCCTTGTGGCATCCAGCCAGTCCAGGCCCACAGCTGGAGAACAGCTGCCTGCCAGGAACTGCCACTCCACTGAAGCAGGCAGCATGGCCAGCAGGGCTTCTCATATCTTGCCTTCCCACACAGGGGGGGGGGCAGGCCCAGCCCTTGGACTTCTCGGTGTCCAGGGACAGCCTTTCTGGGACGCTCAGACAGTTGAGGGGACTAGAACAGGCTGTCACTCCCAACCAGAACCCCCAGCAGGATCACTTTGGATGGAGCTGGTCAAGGGTACCCCCAAACTGTGGCTGTGTGAGGTCAAGTGCAGCAGACAAGCTGGATTCCGTGACTGGGGTGGAGACGCTGCCTGTAGCAGGTGGGAGAAGGGAATATGGGGAGTATTGAGGCAAAGAGAGTCAAAGACCCCCTGGGCCTTGGAGGGAGGGTCAACACGGGCTTCAGGCCTGTCCCACACGTGCTGAGAGTCTGGTCTCCAGCTGCAGGGAGAAGGAAGGAAACAGGCAAATGCCGTGAAGGGGTGGGGGCTCTCGGGCAGAGAGCACACAGGAAGAAAGACGCAGGCCCACTGCAGCGACCCTTTGACGCCACAGAGGCTGGCAGGACCTGTGATGCGGCATCACAGCAGCCAGGCAAGCCGCAGAGGAGCCAAACGTGCCCGATCTCTCTGGGGCACCTGGTCCCACCGGGACCCCCAACAAGACTGGGAGAGCAGCTGCACCAGGGAGGAAGCATGATCAGAGATCGTTCTAGAGAAGCCGGACGGGCTGCTGAACTGCAACGGTCAGCGATTCCAGCCCGACCAGAGGACGGTTCTCTTCCTGCAGGTTGAGAGTCCCTCACGGGCTGGCAGAAGGCAGCCTTCGCCTGTCTGTTTGCCATGGCAAAAGGGAACATATAACAATACGGAGTTTGTATTTTACTGAGCAAAAGCAAGAATGCTCTCCGGAAGGCCAGACTTTCTGCCCATTGATCCACCCACAAGACATCGCTGCCCCAAAGCAACCGACAGTCCCTGTCAACTCAGGGAAGGACTGAGCCCCTGGCCCAGCACTGGCAGTGCTGCAGGACCCCAGAGATGCCAGAGTGTGCCAGGACAGTGCCAGTCCCAGGAAGACAATGGGGCTTGGAGCTCTGGACACACCAGAGCATCACCCCAGAGCTGACCCTGGCTGCTGCTGCTGCTGCTGCTGCTGCTGCTGCTGCTGCTGCTGCTGCTGCTGCTGCTTCTTCTTCTTCTTCTTCTTCTTCTTCTTCTTCTTCTTCTTCTTCTTCTTCTTCTTCTTCTTCTTCTTCTTCTTCTTCTTCTCTTCTTCTCTTCTTCTTCTTCTTCTCCTCCTCCTCCTCCTCCTCCTGCTCTTCTTCTTCTTCTTCTTCTTCTTCTTCTTCT
>NW_015393914.1:0-3632 GCF_001527695.2 Protobothrops mucrosquamatus | reverse complement strand
CCTCTTCTTCTTCTTCTTCTTCTTCTTCTTCTTCTTCTTCTTCTTCTTCTTCTTCTTCTTCTTCTTCTTCTTCTTCTTCTTCTTCTTCTTCTTCTTCTTCTCCTCCTCCTCCTCCTCCTCCTCCTCTTCCTCCTTCTCCTTCTCACACACCCACTACCCTGTTCAAAGCCTCCGAATCTCGTCATCTTGCTTTTACCCAGGCACATTCACACAACATCCTTCACACTATGTTCAGCTTGGCATGGGTGAAACAGGTACGTGGAGAGAATCCAGCCTATTTGGTCCGTTCAGATGTTGTGCGCTTGAAGTTGGAAAGTGGCTGGCAGAGGAGCTGCCCAAGGAAGGGGCAGGCCAGGAGTGGCCCCAGCCCCAAAGCCCCGCAGGGCCCCTCCGCCAGCCTCAGGCCCCTCCACTGCTCCAGGCAAACCCCCTTCCACCCAGGCCACAGGCCCAACAAGGGGCAAGGCGGCCCCCACCTGTCCACGCAGGGACGGAGAGGGCAGAGATGGGCTCTGACTCAGCTCCCTCTGCCTGCCCAAAGCTTGAGAAGCCCCACCCCCAGGAGGCACTCTGCCCCCTGCCAAGCCCCTCCCACACCAGTCACTGCTCAAGCTTCCCAGAAGGCAAAGCCCCAGCTGGGCAGTCCAGAGCACTAGTGCCAGCCTTGTGCCAGCCAACCTCAGGAGCTGGAGGCACGGCAGAGATCCAGCCCACCTCCCCTCCCAGCACAGAGACCCCGGCAGCTGGGGGCCAATTGCTTTGGCACAGCCTCACCACTTCACAGACAGGGCTGGCGAAGGGAGTACTAAGGTGGCCTGTGGCTTTTCTCGTGGCCAACGGGCTCACCACGAGGAGGTCTGGGCAGCCGCGCCGGACGGAGTGAGAACAAAGACACAAAGTCAAATTCTCCTCAGAGTGAGCGAGCCCCGAGCTAGCTCGAGACAAACTCTTTTTATTGGGGTGTTGGCCACTGGCCTAGTCTTACTATAGAAGCCTGAACCATAAAAATCCCAACAGTGGCCCCTGAAAAAGGCAGGCAGGGCAGTATCTGGGCAATCAAGGATCTCTGCCAATGCACCTGGAAGGCAGTCTGAAGACCCCCAGGGGGGGATAGGATGTATCCCCTCCCCCCCCACTGCCTTCAGTCCACAGGCAACCCCAGGCCTCTGTCCAGCCTTGCAAGGGAGTACTCACTCCGGGCACACCCGGCTTCCCGGCTGAGCCAGAGAGGAAAGCAGCCCCTTCCGGCCAGCCACCCATGCCCGTAGGCCATGCCCACCCTGGCAGCCGGCCTAGGATCCCAGCACATTCTTAGAGCTGAGCTCCATAAGAGCCACTCGCCTACCTCCAAGGCAGCCAGCTGAAGCGCAGCCATGGCATTTCCCCCCCCCCACAGAACCCCTCCGTCCCCAAGGGCCCCCGGCCCTCCCTCCAGGCCCCCTGTCCCCACCGCCGCCCAGGTCCCAGGGAGTGTGGGGCTGCTCCCATACCAGCCCGTCCATGAGTCAGTCTGAGGCGCCAGGCCAGGCCTCTCCCTGCTTGCCGTCACTCTCAGCCTGCTCACAACACACACACACACACACAAACACACACACATAAACAGAACAGACTCCAGACTGGGCCAGGGCAAGCTGAAGGCAGAGCCAGCATCCTAAGCTAGGTCTCTGGGGCAGCTCCCCTCCCCCTTTGCTACTCTTTGAGGCTCTGGCACACCCTCAGCACCTGACCTGATAACCCCAATACAGGGGTAGGCAACCTTGGCTCTTTTATGACTCGTGGACTTCAACTCCCAGAATTCCTGAGCCAGCATGGCTCAGCTTGGAAACCTCCCCCTTTCCCCTCAGCATGGCTGGCTCAGGAATTCTGGGAGTTGAAGTCCACGAGTCATAAAAGAGCCAAGGTTGACTACCCCTGCCCCAATACTTCCCAAAGGGAGACACCTGCCCCCCCCCGAGATTGCAGGACAGGATTTCCTGCCAAGAGGCTGCAACCCTTCCAAATCGACGGCGCGGCCCCTCCCTGGAGCAGACTGTCCTGACAGATAACCTCCCCCTCCCCAAGGAAAGCCTTTTCCCCAGCTGATTCTGCCAGGGTTCAGCCCCCAGGCCCCCATTGGGAGCCAGAGCGGGGCAGCCAGGCTCCTCACCCCACGCAGGTCGCAGCCTCGGCAGGGCGTCTCCCGGACGAGCACTAGAGCAGTGGTTCTCAACCTGTGGGTCGGGACCCCATTTGGGGTCGATCGACCATTTCACGGGGGTCGCCAAGCAAGGCTGTCCGCCATTTTTTTGTCCGCCATTTTTTTCCCCCTTTTCCGGCAGGTGCCTTACCTCCCTTGGGCTGGGCCAGCTGGTGGTCGGCCTGCTCCGTCTCTGCCGCTTGCCAGCTACGCCTCGGCCGGCGCAGGGGGCGGAACCACGCATGCACGGCGCTCCCAGGCAGGGAAAGTCCTCAACTTACGACCGGTTGGGTAGTCCTCGACTTACGACCGGTTTAGTCCTCGACTTACGACCGGTTTAGTCCTCGACTTACGACCGGTTTAGTCCTCGACTTACAACCGGTTGGGGTCGCGGCATTAAAAAGGTTGAGAACCGCTGCACTAGAGGGTGCCAAACTCCGGCAACTGCTAGATGGCAGCAGGGCATTCCCAGGTTTCAGGCTGGCCTGGGACCCTGGCACAGCTCCCAGGACGGAGTTCATACAACAGACCCAACTTGGTTCCTGAGCGTTAAACCCAGCTTCTGGTTCACGTTGCCCTAAACTAGAAACTAACCGAAAAAACTGGAATCTCACAGGACGGGGCATTAAGACCAATGGAAAAACTAACCAGGGCCATCACCAACCAAGCTCAGCCCCTGGAGCAGTGCAGCCACTAGGCCTTAACGGATGAGTGTGAGTTGTGTGAACTCAAGCTAGCTGCCTCAAAGGAACAAGCCAAGCCGCAAGCACGGGGCCTGCTGAGAGCAACAAAGGCTGCCGGACTCCAAGGCCCATCAGCCCAGCCTAGCTGGAATTCAGCAGTGGCCACTTGGTCAATCATCCCCGGCTGGCGGGTTCTGGTGGCCCATGACCCAGCAAGGCATCTCTTAGCAACAGCAGCCAGCCGGGCCCAGCAAAGGGGTCAACAGGGACCGTGCAAGGGAGGAGACCCAGGGAGGACCTGGCAGAGCAGCCAAACCGACCTCCCCATCTGGGTGCCTGCCCAGCAGCAGGAGGAGCTGCCCAAATGAAGCTGGCCCCAGAGAGGAACAACGGGGAGCCCTCAGAGCCCCCTCCCCCCACAAAAGCAGCAGCTCTGAAGAGCCTCCCAGATCCAGGCTGGAGGAGGACTTGGAAAGTCTCATTCCAGAGGGAGATGGAACACACGCACACCCCGTCACCGCTGCTGAACCTCCACCCTCCCTGCATTGCTCACCGCTGGCCAGGCTAACAGCCCCCCCCCCTCCACCCAGGGGTGTCACCACGTCTACTCAGTGCAGAGCCTGGCCAAAGCTAAGCCTTTGGGTGGCTCACAGTGCCAACAAGAGCAGAAGCCAAAGTTATGGAAAAGAGCAGCACACAGTTCTGAAGAAAAACAGATTTAAAACATCCTGAAAGAGGGCCCCTCCCCCCCCCACATACACACAAAGCCTGGG
>NW_015393913.1:26971-29909 GCF_001527695.2 Protobothrops mucrosquamatus | reverse complement strand
AAGTACTAATACAAGAAAATGAAAAATTAGAACAAGCAAATCAAAATCTAGAAGAAGCGGTGGCGATCTTAGAAATGGAGAAAGCAGAACACTATTTAAGATTTCAAAACATTCCTGAAGACAGAGAAGAAAATATAGCAGTTGTGATTATTGATTTTCTGGCAGAGGCTTTGAAAGCAGACCGAGCAGAGATGCAAATCGAGATAGATTAAATATTTTGTATGAATTCAAGCTACGCAAGGAAATATAAACTACACAGAGATATTCATGTAAGATTTATAAAGAAAACAACAAGAGATGAAATACTGAGGAAAGTTAGAGATGATCCATTACAATACAAGAAATTGAGCATTCTTAGATGAAGGAGTGCAATACCGACAAGAGGAGAGAAAAGATCAGAAACAAACAGAAGAAACAACCGAAGAAGCAACTATACAAACAGTAGAACAGAAAGAGAAACTTGACCAAGAGAGTGAAGGAACTGCCAGAGAACAGAGGACCACGAAATCGACAAGACCTAAATATAAATAATTGAAATGGAGAAAGAAAACGGAATTTTTTCAGTGAATATAAATGGACTAAACTCCCCATCAAAAAGAAACAAACTTTTTAGAAAGCTACAGAAATTAAATACAGATAAAATTTGTTTGCAAGAGACGCATATAAAAAGACAATATTACAAGCTGTTGGAATACCCCAAAATTGGGAAACTTTACCAATTTGACTGAAAATAAACAGAGAAAAAACCAAAGTAATAGTTAAAAATCTTACAGATAAACAAAAAAAACCCAAATGTCGGAAAAAATAGAATTGCAAATAGTTTAAAAAGTCAAATATCTGGGAATATATTTAACAGCAAGATGCTCAACAATAAAAGAAAATAATTATATAAAACTATTGAATCAAATAAGAGTGGATTTGGAAAAACGGAAAAACTTGCAATTGTCAATATTAGAAAGAATTGCTACAGTGAAAATGAATACACTACCGAAAATCTTATTTTTATTCCAAACAATACCTATAAAACTTGAGAAATTTTTTTGGGAAGATTTAAATTCATTAATTTTGAAATTTATTTGGCAAGGAAAAAAAGCTAGAATTAAGATGAAAATGTTACAAGATGCCAAGGAAAATGGAGATTTTGGTTCACCAGAGTGGATTTTATATTATCAAGCATCTGCATTAACATGGGTAAAAGAATGGATAACTCTTAGAAACAAAAGGCTGTTATATCTGGAGGGGAATGATTTACAATTGGGGTGGCATGCTTTTTTATGGTACGGAAAAAATAAAATTCATAAATACTTTCAAAATCACTACATAAGAAATGCATTGTTAACAACATGGAAAAAATAAAATGTAAAATATATTTGAAAATTCCAGGGTGGTTGTCAACAATGGAAGCATTTGTACACCCAAATTTAGTGGACTTTGAAAAAATCTGGACATATAGAGATATTCTAAACTCTGAAGGGAATTTAAAATCTAAACAAGAAATGGAAAATCACAGTATCAATTTATCATGGTGGGCACAGTTACAAATGCAAGCTAGATATGATAAAGATGTTAAACTGTACAGATTTTATAAGGAACAAACTGTGTTTAATAAGATATTAACTTCTGATGAGAAACTAATTAAGAAAATGTATAATTTCTTATTGACTTTGAAAATGGAAAGCAAACAAGTTAAAGAAACAATGATAAGATGGGCGAAAAATTTTGGATACAATATAGAACTAGAAAAATGGCAAAATTTATGGGAAAGAAATTATAAACTGACAATGTCAACTTCCTACAAAGAAAATTTATATAAAATGTTTTATAGATGGCACTTGCCACCAGCAAGACTAGCAAAAATGTTTAAAAACATGTCAGGTAGATGTTGGAAATGTAAACATAAGTCAGGCACTTATTACTATGTTTGGTGGACATGTGACAAAATAAAGAGTTATTGGAAAAAGATACATGCTTGGCTAGAAAAGATGTTGGGAGAACACGTAGATTTTAAACCTGAACTTTTTTTATTAGGTATAATGCCAGAAAAGACTGATAAGCAAAGCATATATTTGATTTTGCATGTTACAACAGCGGCAAGAATTATATTTGCGCAGTATTGGAAAAATGAAGGAATACCATCAGATGAAGAAATAATTAAAAAAATACTAGAATGCGCAGAGATGGATAGACTGACTATGAGACTGAAAGAAAAAGAAGAAACGGAATATTACCAAACTTGGGACTTATTTTATCGATGGCTAGAGGAAAGAACAAAGGATTAGGAATTAAATATTAGCGAATGTAAACTCAGACAGCACGCTTGTTGAACAAATATTACTGAATGTATGGGGAAAAAAACAATAATTTTTTTTTTAAAAAAGGACCCCATTGCTTGTATGCACACCTGTGTTAATAGATAACCAACATTATGTAAATTGAAAATCAGGAATAAAAATAGTAAGAAAAAGTCATGAAATAAGAAGGGGGGAAATGAAGTATATCTGGATCACAGCAACACTATTTATAGTACCTTTCTATCCCAACAGTTCATCTTTACGCTATTTCATATATTGTCTTTTGTTTTTTAAACTCACATCTCTCATTTGAGAATTTTACCAATTCTGTCCAAAGCCACAACTTTCTTTATTTTCCTGTTTTCTCTTGATAGATTCAATGCTTTTTATATATAGAATTCTCATTCTATTTCTTTATATGAGCAAACCACAATATTCATGCGATCAAAAGCATAATCTTGTACAAAGCTATTTTCACTATCTCCAACAAATGTTGATTTTTTTTACAATAGACTATATATAAAACCCCTACATTTCTATCAGTATTTCTACATCACTGTTTTCATCTTCAATCTGCCTCCAGAAGCGGTGAATGCTCCAACACTGGAAGTTTTTAAGAAGAGACTGGACAGCCATTTGTCCGAAAT
>NW_015393913.1:11389-24463 GCF_001527695.2 Protobothrops mucrosquamatus | reverse complement strand
AACGGGTGGAAACTAATCAAGGAGAGAAGCAATCTAGAACTAAGGAGAAACTTCCTGACAGTGAGAACAATTAACCAGTGGAACAACCTGCCTCCAGAAGCGGTGAATGCTCCAACACTGGAAGTTTTTAAGAAGAGACTGGACAGCCATTTGTCTGAAATGGTATAGGGTTTCCTGCCTGAGCAGGGGGTTGGACTAGGTGACCTCCAAGGTCCCTTCCAACTTTATTATTATTATTATTATTATTATTATTATTATTATTATTATTATTATTATTATTATTATTATTATTATTATTATTATTATTATTATTATTATAAGTTAGGATCTCTAATCTAGAGACCACTTTGCAAGCCTACATGCTGCTGCCCACCTCCCACCAATCATAGATACAGAACTCCTGGCTATTTAGTTTGGAAAAAATGCAGCCATATCACTATCAAAAGATGCTTTTACCCCTTGTACAATTAATGCACCAATTTGAACATAATGTAAATATATACCACACTGTTTGCAAAAATTTCCCACACTTGAACTCCTAGAGAGGATATCTAAATTTCATTCAAAATATTCTTACCTCGGTCAAACCTCAGTCCAACAATTTAAGACCACTTTGTTCTGATATTTCATGTGATCTTTAACATCCTTCTATCATTCTCTGGAGTCCACATCTCTGTAGTATTGCTATTAAGGTACTAAGCTTGTATCTTTGTGTATTCAAACTCTGACCCCAATAGTTTTAAGAATAAAAAAAAAACCTCCTGTCTGTAAACAATCTGCTTTTTGTATGATGCGGCTAAAACTGCAGGCATACTGTGGCTACCAAACCATTTGGGGTTTTTTGTTTTCAACGCATAAGCTTTAGAAGACACTATAATCACCAGGATTCGTGAACTTTAGAGGCACAGAACACCCTAAAGTGATAGTACCATACAGATCTACATTTATTTATTTATTTTTAACATGTGGGGGTGGGTAGATGTTAAAAGAATTCAATGATGAAATGAGAAATAATATTGAATTGTAAAACCAGGTAGAAATACATCCCAATGCAAAACAATGTTCCTTTGCAGCTGTGAGGAGATCTCACTGCATGTGAGGTATTTAAAATATTTAATTAAAGATTTCTTAGCAGCTCTCAAAGCTGGATATAGCCAGCAATAATAAAAGAACACGCAGGTGTATATCGTATAAAACACTGTACTGCAATTACAACTGCATTACATTAGGAACAAGCAAAAGAGGTTCTTTTCAACTTGTATTCTCTGATCTATTGTGACAATCTTTTCTTCTTTCTTGTATAATGTATTTTGAAACTAAACCATCAGAAAATTTTCAGTCATAGTTTAAGACACTTTTACAGGTAACTTATTAGCGATTACATTTCTATCACGTCCACAAGAGAAAGAAGCCATGTCTGCCATCCAAAAAATATGTTTTAAGCCTCATGATATTGATAGCAGTATTCCAGTATTTGAGGGGCTACTACAAAGAGGAGGGGGTCAATTTATTTTCCAAATAAATGGGAAGGCAGGACAAGAAACAATGGATGGAAACTAATCAAAGAGAGAATCAACCTGGAATTAAGGAGAAACTTGTTAACAGTGAGGATAATTAACTAGTGCAACAGCTTATGAGTGCTTCATCACTGGAGGTTTTTAAGAAGAGACTGGATAGCCACTTATCTCAAATTGTATAGGGTCTCCTGATTGAGCAGGGGGTTGGACTCCAAGGTCCCTTCAAGCTCTGTTCTGTTCTGATTGAATTGAATTGAATGTAGCTAGGCACTATTTTAACTTGCCTCCAGGACTCAAAACTCAGTTCATGCTCACAAAAATGGAAAATAAGCCTGTGGATTTTTAGATTGACAAACTAATGGTGATTGGCCCTTCAGTGCCTTCAGTCTAAAAAGCCATCAGCAGCTGGCAGCTGGGGCGATCCTGCATGTCAAGTATTCCAGCAGAGTTTAATCAGCCATACAGTGCTCACACAACAACAACAACAACAACAACAACGGCAATAAAGGCCTGCAAGCACTTATTTGCTGAAAGAGTTGTCTCCAGCATCTTGTTCCAGGTTTGGCCCAGCTAATGGGGTGCTATCCCGCTTCACAGAACGAAGCATTCCCAAAGGCTTTCAGTGTGTCTGAGCTGTTAGCACTTTCAGGTAGTCCAGACAAGAGCGCTAGCTCTATTGTTATTGTAAGGTTACATGAACAATATCTTGCAAGACTTAAAAGTATTTCTTCCCTCTTCCCCCCACCCCAGAAAAAATAGGAAGTGTCCTTTCTGAAGCACCTCCCACCCACCCCCTCCTCTTCTTCTGCAGACTGAAATATCTTTTACATGCCAAGTCCAGTCTGTGGCTCAATGAAGAAGGAACAATTCTTTAACCATTTGAATGGTCACCTGTCTGAAAGCCAAACTCTAGGCCAGGGTCTTCAAACTTGGCCGCTTTAAGACTTGTGGACTTCAACTCCCAGAATTCCTCAGCCAGCCATGCTGGGAATTGAAGTCTACAAGTCTTAAAGTAGCCAAGTTTGAAGACCCCTGCTCTAGGCACTTACAACCAAAAAAACACAGGAAAGTTGCTCATGTTGTTTATTTGTACAGAGTTCTAAAACTAAGATGGCTTTTGATGAGGGCAAGTAATGCTTACCGTAACTGATTGTAGACTGTAAAACTGGGATGCCAAAATCCTGACTTACACCACTTCCCTTTCTTTAAGCAGGAACTAGGAAAGCCATTTTATTCCTATTTCTTTTTTCAAAAGCTTTAATACAAAGTTGCAATGGTAACTCCTTGCTTTCTTTAAAAACCAACTTGACTGCATTTGATGGTTAAAAACAATTCTCAAATAAATAAACAGCAAAAATATATGAGCAGCAAGCATCCCATCAACCCATCTGTGGCTCTAATTATTTGGGTGCAGTTTGTATGGAATCACTTTCTAAATGTACTAGTATCCATACCGACTTTGTTTTCAGTTTTCCGCAAAAGACAGGATTTTGTCATAATCTGTTGTGAAAACTTGCTGTTTACAATTGAATCTAATGGATCACATTTTGAAAAAAAAATATTTCTATCAAATCATATCAAAGCATTGCCAAGGTGGAACAGTAATAGTTTATTTAGTATTCCTTTGTAAATCTCTGCTTAATAACCTGTTTTCAGCACGCAAAGTATATAGCAAGCAGCAGAAAATATAGGTAGTCCTCTTCTTACGACCACAATTGAGTCCAAACTTTCTCTTGTTAAATGAGACATTTGTTAAGTGAGTTTTGCCCCACAACTTTTCTTGCAGCAGTTGTTAAGTGAATCATGGCAGTTGGTAAGTTAGTGACACAGTTGTTAAGTGAATCTGGATTCCCCATTGATTTTAACTGTCAGAAGTATGAATCAGTTGCCAAGCATTTGAATTTTGATCACATGATCATGGGGATGCTACAAATGTTGTAATTGTGAAAAATGGTCATAAGTCTCTTTTTTCAGTACCATTGTAACTTTGAACGGTCATTAAATGAACTGTTTTAAGTTGAGGACTGACTACTTGTACGGTCTGTATTACTCATTATTCTCAAAAATCAATCAACTTTGAGCATCAATGAATGTTTCTCCAAGCATCAGAATATGATTGGCTGAAAATTAACTGTGTTGATCCCTAGTATCCATTGTACACTCTTTCACCTGTTTTTTTCTCCAGGCAGCAAACAAAAATAGAAGTTGTGGCTAAATTATACTGAATTATTCCCAAACATCATGATCATCGATCATAAGTCAGGCTAGTGGTGGAGCTTCCTTTAATAGTTCAACCTAGGATATTCATATTTATTTATTTTGTATTCCATCTTTATTATTTTTATAAACAACTCAAGGTGGCAAACTTATCTAAAAGTCCTTCCTCTTCCTATTTACCCCCAACAACCTTATGCGTGAGTTGGGCTGAGAGAGAATGTCTGGCTCAAGGTCACCCAGCTGGCTTTCATAGCTAAGGCAGAATTAGAACTCATGGTCTCCTGGTTTCTAGCCTGGTGCCTTAACCACTAGACCAGCTAGCTGAAAGTTAAACATATGGAAGGCAGTTGAGGGATAAGATCAAGAGCTTCTCAGTCAGCAATGTACAGAAATGTAGATTTCTCAGGGCCCAGAAGTTGTTAAAGAGTTGCATTTAAGATTACAGTACTGTCCCTGAATAAACAATGAACAATTTTGTTCTCTTTGCTTATGATACCAGAGGGCAGCAGTACAAAGATAATTATGGAAGATAATTATATGGAAGATGCAAATAATGTGTGATGAACTTATCACATACTGATGTACTCTCTACTTGTGTTGGACTGTAACTCATATAACTATGCTGCCTTGGGATGATAGGAACTGCATCACAACATTTCTGGGTGTTCTTGCAGGGATTTTTTTTGTGGGGTGGGTAGGTGGGAATGACACACGTTCTGTATCTACTAATCATACTATCTTGATCACCATGGGGCAATTTTTTTATACATCCAGATATTCTTCTCTATTCTTTCTTTTACTTAGGAAATTCATATTCTGGCTTTGTATTTCAACCTTTATAAAATGGTTTACAGGTTACAAATAATCACAATCTAAATCAGTCAAATGTTACTGGTTCTGTTTTAGGAAAGTGCAAGATAACAGTTTTGTAAGTACACTTGCAGCATCCTTATAACACACACTCTCAAAATTACAAACATGCCCACTACCCAAAGCAAAGCCACAAGCTACACCTGCTCTTTCTCATGTGCAGAGCCACAAACTTATTTACCTAGGCCACAGAGAGCCTGGATTTGAAATGTGTATGCTTTGAAAATGATTCAGGAGAGGTGCTTTGCAATATGCAGAATGTGAATGGAGCATCTCTTTGAAATAACAATTATTGAATGGTGGTGCAGTGGTTAAAGTGCAAAATCTCTGCCCACAGTCTGGAGTTCGATCCTGATGGGGCTCAAGGTTGACTCAGCCATCGACAACCTTCTGAGGACAGTAAAATCCAGATTACTGAGGAGCAGTATGCTGACATTTTAAACTGCCCATAGAGTGCTGTAAATCACCATGGGGCAGTATATAAATCTAAATGTTATTGCTATTAAAAAACTAACTGCTTTAAAGAACTACTACAATTGCATTTCCCTTGTCTGAAGCACTTTTTCCAAATCATTACTGAAGCATGTATAACCCTATCAACCCAAGCTAGCCAATTATCTTCCTGGATAGAAAGGACTATAAAACAATCACGTTCAAATTAATCCTTGTCTGAGCAAGGCCTTTTTGGTTAGGGTGCATTCTTGTGTCCATCAGCTGGCTTGTCCTTTCGTGCTGTCTTTTCTCTTTTCTTTTTCATTCCTAGATTTGGCACCCAGTTTACTCTCCAAATTCTGCTTTTGGAATATCGCACAGGTGATTCCTGGCACGCCTCTTAGCTCTAACATCCTGGCTAAATATTTGGCCCTTATTTCTTGGCTCAATTCTGACTCCATTGCCGATGGAATGGGGTTGCCAGCAGGATATAATAGGCATCTTAACTAGATGCCTAAAATAGCATTGCAATAGCGCCAAGAGTTAATTTGAGGAAAGGAAATTCAACGAAATGATAAGATTCACTGGAAAAATCATCTTGCTATTGTTGACAAACTAATTTCTAAAGGAACGCTATATTTAGGGATTGTAAATGATGGCCTGAAATCATATGACAGAAGGAAATCTTTCAAAATGTAACTACTATAGTGCCAGGGGTAGGCAACCTTGGCTCTTTTATGACTCGTGGACTTCAACTCCCAGAATTCCTGAGCCACCTGGCTCAGGAATTCTGGGAGTTGAAGTCCACGAGTCATAAAAGAGCCAAGGTTGCCTATGCCTGTACTATACAAACCATTACCACTACCATCCCACCCCCCAAAAAAACCTGACATTCTACCAGGAAAAGAAATACAAAATCTAGCAGCTGATATGTACATCTTTAAGGATCAGAGAACTAAAATTACTATGAGAAATTAAGTTCCAACATAGAAGGTAAGCTATGGAAGCTTTTCAACTGAATCTCTGATCATTCTTGGCCCTAAAAAGACCAAAGAACCTTGGTTTGGATCTGCACTAGACATTTCCTTTATGGGTCTTTCTGCAGATTGCTTTAAATATGCCACTCTCCCCCTCATACACATCCATTGTTTCAAACTATGATGAAGCGTTAAAATGGTTTATGTTCCTTGGTTGTTTCTGGAGCCACTGAGCTAATAATGCACATGCATTTTGAGAATTTCAGTGCACTCTATAAATGCCAAGTTCAATCACCAACCAACTTTGGAATCAAGGTAGGGGGTTGTTTGCATTTTTGTAAACAATCCATGGAAGTATTCATTTTTTCTAATGTATGCGCAAATACTCCTGTGACAATACAAATTAGATGAAGGAAACCACCGAGATTTGAAATTTATAAGCACTTTTTCAAATACCTAGAGGTTTATACTCCAAATGAGAGAATGATTAAAAATATCATGGTTTGATATATTAACAGTGGTGAAAGTGTCTCTAGTTCCTTGCTTTTTAAATCTTCCAAACAATTCAATATACATAGAAATGCAAAGAAACAGGTTCACATAAGTGATGGATCTGTAAACTTATTCAGTCTTTTTTAACTGAACTTTTTATTAAAACAGGACATATCATAATCAGATTGTTATACTGGATTCTAAATTGGCTTTACTAAGGTTTTTTTTTTTAATATATAAAAAATAGACAACACCTTAAAACAGGGATCCCCATCCCCCAGTCTGTGGACCGGTGCCAGTCTGTGGCCTATTAGGAACCGGGCTGTACAGCTGGAGTTGAGCAGTGGGCAAGCAAAACTGTACATGCACGGGATTTAGGTTGTACGCTTCTTCTCTCCTCCCACCCATACGTAGAAAAACTGTTTTCCATGAAACCAGTCCCTGGTGTCAAAAAAATTGGGGACTGCTGCCTTAAAACATAAAGATTTGTTAGTTTTCTTATTAGTTGCAGCCAAAAAGATTCTGGAAAACAGGACAGGATTACATTACTTCCACATTGTGGTAACGAGTATATGCTGAAAATTGTTCTAATGCAAGAAAAAATTGACCAAAAAAAGATGCAAATATCATAACACAAAAGATGGCATTTTATACCTGCTTAATTTTGCACAATTATCTGCTACCCACTTTGAGATTCCTAGATACTCTACTTAAAAAAGGTTAGATGTATTTTGCTTCTGTATATATTCCATGGCACTGTTCATTATTAATGAAGGATGTTAGTCTTCCTAAAAAGTGCCTTCCAACATTTTGAACTTATCTTATCTTCTTATATATAAATAAAAATGTAAATGTTCGTTTGTTCAAAATCTTAAATCTCCGAAAGTTTTTCACCGATTGCTTTGAAATTTTGACACAACGTTGCATTCGAATACGTGCGTGTTTCTATATACCTACTATTATATAGATGTCACACCTGTGACAGGTAAAAACATGATATATTACAAATGTGTGCTTTCTCTTTTCTTTCTTTTCCATTTAATCAGACTGAGCCACAGCAACGCGTGGCTGGGTACAGCTAGTATATTAATATGCATTTGCAGTGAAACTTTTTCTTTGGAGAGTGGGGGAGAGAGTTGAAATTGAAAAATGTAATCCAGCTCACCATATACTGAGTTAACCTATGCTATGTTGATTATTCTTGGCCATTCTTGGTGGCCTCTTTTCAGTTTCCAGGAGAAGCTGAATTTAGGGAAGCATTTTTGAGCAGAAACACAAGGCAATAAGTATTTAAACCTTCCTGTGTTACCATTAATCCAAATAAGGTTTGTTCTCAAATTATATTCTTTATTGGTATAAAGATGGGTTTGCAAGAATGACAGTCACAAAAGCTTTGAATTTTACCATCTTAATTTAACAGTAACTTAACATCAAGTATTTTGGAGGGCCTTCCCTTCTTTGACAACAAACATAACAATTTTTTCTTTAATACCCAATGGTTTTTACTTAATCCCATGAAAAAGACAAATAAGAAGAAATATTTTCCCTATCACCGTGCACAGCAGCAACTTGCATCAGGGCACATCCACTGGATAATCATGCAACAAAATAGTGTGACCATCAGAACAAACAGTTTATTTTGTGCCCCATTAATAGATTTTCCATATGCTCATCCAGCTGTGCAGAACAGCTGGCCCAGCTGCAACAACTGCACATATGTTAGTTATTCTTATATTTCTGCTTGTCAACAATCAGCTCCCAAAGAGAATGTAATTCCCTCTGGATATGCAGTTCTTCCAAGAGATGTCATAAGTAATGAAGCAATGGCCATTTTGCAATGTCTTAAAGATCTATTTATCTGAATCATCCTTCTGTAGCCATTACCTATACCTAAGGCTACAGCTTAGTTCAACTGAAGCAGCTGTCCTCAAATATAACATTAACCATTGAAGTGCTGTAGAATCTACTGTCAACTTAAAATCTCTTTGGTCCTTTGTCTGATGTGAAAGATTTGTTTCTAACCAGATTAGCAGCTGTTGACTTCTGCAGCTCAGAAATCTCCTCCACAACACAAGGAGCAGGGCAAATCAGTGTAACTTAACATCTAGACTGACTGACAGTGATGAGATAAATCCCTAAATCTCAACTGATGCTGGCACAAAGTACATATGATTGAAAGGGAAACATTTTAACAGGGGATTGTAAACAGGCACACACATTCCTTCATAACCAGTTCTACATAAAGATTTTTAGCTATACTGGACATACCAACTTTACGGTTTGAACTTAAGATGAGGTGATAGATCTTGTTTAAAGGATGAAGACCTTGACAGGAAAGGTCTAAAAGGTTTATGTACTAGAAAAGCTAGGAAAAAGGATGTCAGCTGGAAAGCATTTCTCAATTAGTTTCTTATATCAAGAAACAAAACAAAGGTTCTCCCAGAGACATAATTCATTTGGCAAATATGGTACAAGTAGCAAGACTTTCACAAAAGATGATTCTGAGATAAGCTGGTTTCTTTTTAAAAAAAAGTCACCTGGGTGTCTTTTGCAGATAGGTAAAGAAAACCAAACTGATTACAGGCATTGGTATAGGGTCTCTTGCTTGAGCAGGGGGGGTTTGACTAAAGAAGATGTCCAGGATCCCTTCTAACTCTGTTATTCTGTTAGCCAGCTCAGAATCAGTGTGTGTGTGTGTGTGTGTGTGTGTGAGAGAGAGAGAGAGAGAGAGAGGGTGAGTGAGTGAGTGAGTGAGTGAGAGAGAGAGAGAGAGAGAGAGAGAGAGAGTTATACATTGATATTAACACTTCATGTGATCTTGATTCTGTTAATGCAGCCTAGCACTGTTGGCTTTTTTGGCAGCTGCAGCACACTGCTGGCTCATATTTAAGTGATTGTCTGCTAGGATTCCAAGATCCCTCTCACAGTTACTACTATTGAGCAGAGTACCACATATACTGTACGTGTGCATTTGGTTTTTCTTGCCTAAATGTAGAACCTTGCTTTTTTCACCACTGAATTTCATTTTGTTAGATAGCGCCCAAGGTTCAAGTCTGTTGAGATCCTTCTATATCTTTGTAAAATACACTGGGGAAGTTTTTGAAGAGCTGATCTGTGTGGGTACAGAGTGACTGTCTAGATTAGAATATGGGCCTTCATGTACAAATGAAAATTTATATATGGGCTGGAATAGCAGTGGATAGCAGCTCCCCACTGCAGACCATTTTGGAGGCTAGCTCCTCAATGATGTCAGCAGAGTGATTTTGAGAGGGGAGTGGCAAATATATGCCCTGAACAAGGCTATTGTTTACAAAGTGAGAAACTCATTTCTGCAAAAACTTTGTTATGATCTGGAAATCTAATCCCCTTTTCTATTTCAGTCAATTTATGGAAATACATTGTTATTTCCTTCAAAGGGCTTCTCATCCTTTCACTTTCTGATGCACAACTACAGACAACAATCTACGGTGACCAAAGAAAACATCCCACACTTTATGACTTAAGAAGTATATGTGGCTTTATTCCAGGCCAGGTCAACTATCTACTTATCCAGGCTATGTAATCTATTCTGACTAGCAACTGTTCTCTAGGTTTTTGTCATTTGTTATCTAACTTTTTAATTTAAGAGAAGGAAGGAAGGAATATTTATCTCCAGGGCTACACTTTTTTTCAAGCATCTAAGGTCTACAGGTGACATGGCTAATATTGTAATGAGGCCATCAGTGAGGATGAAGCTAAATGTTTTGACTGTTTTTCATTTTCATAATGTTTTTGCAAATACAAAAATGTTTTCTTAAGCCTCTCAAAGGCTTGACATCCTTATTTTAAATAAATAGTTAAGTAAAGATTAAAAATCAACAGTAACTGGAAGGTTACAAAGATGATTGGGAAGCCCTTGCATACTGCTCTTTTTTTTTTACTGAAAATGCCAGTGGGGAATTTCTGTATTTATGCACACACACTCTGAGATTGTCAAAATCTACAGATGATCTCCAGAGAATAGCAGCATGATAATAAGAGTGACTGAAATAGTTCTGAAGTCATTACAATAGAGTCATCTTCTATGTTTTATTTGCTTGTTTGTTTTTTACATTTCTATCCCATTGCAATTTAAACAATCTTGCTGGCTTAGATAGAAGCCGGAACATTCATGGTAAAAGATTCCATAAAAGCAACATCCACCAAGCACATAAATAAAAACAATAAAAAAGTTAAAGATGTTGTGATAAAATCAGGTTCTCATCAAAGAAAGGTAATATCTGAAAATACATACAGTGAGGTAAACGTGATTTTTTTTTCCTCACCCAGAGCTCCCTGTATTCCTTATGAATAAAACCAGCTAGTAGAGTATATGCCCAAGTAATTTACATGAAAGAGAACCTGCATTTGTCAAGTATTCTGTGTCTTTATTGATAAGAAAGAAGCTTCCAGGTGGCTCTTTATAAAATTGTCTTGTAAAATCTCATTACTAGGAGAGCAAATCATTATAGAGACCAAGACAGCTGATATCTACACAGATGCCATCACAATATAACAATAAAAGCATAGAGTTTGTAAGTAGAAAAAAGAAACACAATCTCACCTTTTCCTTTAAATTAATGTAAACCCTTCCAGATGAGGTGCAGAATGTGAAAAGAGCTACAAATAGGGAATTCGTTGAGAATTTTCAGAGTACCATTTCCAATTTTGTTGTCTTGATTTCCAACCTTGGGCAATTTTTTTAACTTTTCTCTTTCAATTTCCCTAGATGATTAATGGGGAATTATCATATTGCTCCTTTGTCATTTGATGTTTATAAGGTTATTGTTTGTATGGCTTTTGTTGAACATGCAAAGTGTTGTATAAATTGTTCAGTATTATTGATGTTATTAACTTCCACACAGGGGGATTATACGACTTTATAATTAATGTTTGTAAAACAATCTCAGATCATCACATGGAAGGAGCCAGAGAAGTGCAAAGGCTTAAAGTGTTCAGTAATCTGCTGTGGGCTTTAATTCTCTCTGCAATGCTTAATTGAAAAAGGAAAAGAAAAATAAATCTAATATTGTTCCCCCTGCAAAGAAGAAGAGCTGGGTTGATTATGCCATGCATTGTATCATCCTATCTTAATTTAGAGTTATACCATCACCTTCCAGAATCTTGTATAGAGAATGCTTTCTTGCTTCAGGCAGTGAATGAGCAGTGCTAATGAAATTGACTGGTACCTGTCACTCTTACTAGTTAGACCAGACAGGATACACGATTAGATAAACTAGTTCTAGTTTACCATAAAGCTATATTAACAGAATCTTGCAAGTCTGAAAATACAATTTTCACACCATCATATTTAGAGTCCGAGAACTTAAGGAGATTCTCTTCTGAATCTGTTGCTCTGCTCACTATGCAACTGCAGACTGCACTGTCTCTTATCTAGCCATTCCCTAGGCAGTATGCCCAGTCCTGTGGATCATTGTGGAAAACCTCTTCTATCCTGTTACTCTAGATGTCCTCCATTAGATTTTCTCCAAATTTGGGACAGTGCTGAAAATAATCACATTTACCAAGAACCTAGGCAGTATCTCCTCATCCCGTCTCCCAAGGCCTTTTTCATTACAGTACCCCCAAAGTATTAAGAATATGAAATAAGACAGTATATACACTAACCACAACCATTGCCTGAAGTTTAAAACTGGAGTAACCAAATGAAAGACAATGATACCATTATGGTAACATCCCAAACCACAGGAAATTTCAGAGCAATCTGATTTTTACCTGGTGTTTAAGGCTCCAATTTTGAAAGAGTGAATTATGACAGTGATAACAAAAATACCAATTGAAGTTAGCTTTTTGGGACCAGCTAGTTTTATTTCTCTTCATTTTACAAAATGTGCAAGACTGATCAGAATATCTGTCAATTAAGAGCATATAAAATGACTAATAGTATTTTGCTTTTAGACTGTGAGCCAGTCTAAAAGACTGAACTATTTAAGGTAATATCCATGTCATTGCAAGGCTTAGAGTAAACACAAGGAAACCTGGTAATTTTCAGAAGTCACATATGAGACAAGGAAATAAACATATATAAACTTATGTTCTCAGTATCAGAGTTTATATTTGTTATACAGTAGGATATATCATGCTATCAAATCCATCTAAGTAGTTGTTCACAACCTATCAATGAGCACATATAACCTTCTGTATCCAACCTAGTGGCGATGAGGGTGGCGAGGTTTAATTACTACTCCACCCTCATTGCGTCATCAGATAATCGCCCGGCCACCCTCTTCAGGGTGACTCGCTCCCTCCTCCAGTTGGGGGGGGGAGGATCCCTTGGGGGGGGAGGGCCGAGGATTTTGCACAATATCTGTATGACAAAGTCGCTCGGATCCGAGAAGGTCTTGACTCTGACTGGGTGGCCCCGGGGGAGGAGTCAGGAGTAAGTCTTGAGATGGTTATATGGGAGGAGTTTGACTCTGTGGCTCCTGAGGATGTGGACAGGATTCTCGGGAGGCTGAATGCAACCACATGTTTACTGGATCCGTGCCCCTCCTGGCTGGTACTGGCTGCCCGGGAGGGTACACGAGCCT
>NW_015393913.1:1359-9247 GCF_001527695.2 Protobothrops mucrosquamatus | reverse complement strand
CAGGGTGCCGCCAACCAGACAGTGCCGGTTGGCGACCCCCAGGGGGAGAGCCTTCTCTGTCGGAGCGCCCACCCTCTGGAACGAGCTGCCCCCAGAGATCCGGGTGATTCCGGATCTCCCCTCCTTCCGCCGCGCCCTCAAGACCTGGCTGTTTCAGCAGGCAGGACTGGCCTAGGGGTAATTTTAAATTGGTTTTAATCAAATTTTAGTAGTGCGGCCGATTCGAATATTTATTTTTAATTTATCTTAGATTTGTATTTTGTGTAATTGTTTTAACTGGCTGTAAGCCACCCTGAGTCCTCCGGGAGAAGGGCGGGGTATAAATGAAATAAATCCTAAATCCTAAATCCTAAATTGGATATGACATGGCTTCTCAACAATTTTTCATTCAAGATCCGCTTAAATGGAATTTGTGAAAATATCCTCCTCTTTTTATGACTAACATACTTCTATTTTAAGTCTTGCAAATCTTCCCTCTCTTGTATTTCAATCATTCATTCTTTAAAGAGAATTGTGTGGAATTGCCATCCAATCAAGAAAGTTAAAACTAACACAAATATTGAAAATTGTTCAACTTATAAAAACATAGAACTCCGCTTTATTAGTTCAGGATACCATAGAGTGCTTACCATTCAGAATAAAAGCAATCATACTGTTCACTTGGAGGAACAATATTGTTATTTTAAAACATCCTTTGGCTTACATATATTTATACAATTAGAAAAAACATCCTTCTGATTATATGACCAAGATAAGCCCATTTCAGTCAATCAGTTTTGGTACTGTGAACACTTGGAGGTTAGGCCAGACAAGAAGCTCAAATCACAAGTATTGACTCTACCTTTAATGTAAGGTTACAATAACAGAATCTTGCAAGCCTAAAACCATTTCTCCCCTCTTTTCCTTTTGCTCTCCAAAAGACTAGGGAAAATCCCTCTGAAATGTTTCCCGTGCCTCTTTTCCTTGGTGGGCTGAGATACCATTTTTCTTGACTGTTTTCTAGGCTTCCTCCTAAGGTCATTCCAGCATACCATACCATTAGATGTAGACTGAATCCATTTGGAATAAAGATAGAGAAAAAACTAGGATGACATCTCAAGGCCTGATCATGATTTTCCCAGATTGATTTGAAGTTCAGAATAGATCCTGGGCACATAAAAGCTAGCACAGAGGTCCCCAACCTTTTGGACACCGGGGACCGGTTCTGTGGAGAAAGGTTTTTCTGCAGACCAGAGAGTGTGTGGTTTTGTGTGCTGCCTGCATCCCACGGATGGGGCTTTGCTTGTTTGTGCAGACCGGTTGCGGGCATGCCACGGCCCAGTACTGGTCCACAGACCGGGGGTTGGGGACCCCTGAGCTAGCATATTCCACCTCTCTCCAAGTAAGGAGAAATTATGACACACACACATACACAAGAGTGCATACACGCACACACGTACACACATACAAAATTACATTCCAAATGACTACATATATGTAGGATCTTGGTTAACTAAATGTTTGAATAAAGTAGTATCTATTTAGATTAGAAACCAATAGATCTGCTTTCAGTAAGTTTTGTTCTGAATGTAGGGTAAAAACAGATCTTTTTCGAGAACTACTGCAAAATTTGAGAGAAAATTATAATCTGAATATGAATTTTGATTATTCAAAATTTAGAAACTTTCAATTGTTTTATCATGATTTTAAAATATCAAATATGGTAAGTTATCAATTATGAAATGTTACTAGTTTTCAATAAAAGAAATTAATATAATATTCATCTAACATATCTGTACCTAATAATAAAGAAAAAAGCTATTAAATTCTTGCACCAAACATCAAACATTACACAGTCCCAACTATAATCAGCAATAATTATTTCAATAAAAATCAAATCTGAAACAGTGATATCCCATTGCAAAGGTTTTTCAAATATTCTGGGCATTTTGAGAGAATATTCCATAAGCAGGATTGCAAATTCAATGGAGCTCTATCTTCAGGCTACACTTCAATGTTAAATTAAAGTTAACGCGTTCAAAACCAGCTAGGGTTAATGAACCATCTAAAGCTGCCAATTTTCTGTTATCACTGTGGACTGTATACTGAATGTGAAGTGAAGTAGATACTTTTGTATATGCGCTCAACAACCATGACCCTGCTTCTCAAGAAAACGTATAGAAGAGCTTATAAATATATTAGGGGATAATTCTAGATGTGATAAATACCTTGGCTTTATTTCACCTTTCCAAAGTTTCTTCATGTATGTGTGCGTAGATTGGGCAGAATACCTCTTTTCCTGCAAAGGACGATTGGGGGAAGGAAACATTCCACTCTTTGACTAGCTGGCAATCTAATCAGCCTTTAAGTTCATTTCTTATGTTTCAGAAGGAAGACTCTGAAGTCAACGTGAAATACAAGTAGTCCTTGTTTAGCAACTGCCTTGTTTAGCAACCATTCGCAGTTATGACGCTGATGAAAAAGGTCTATAAAGGAAAGGAAAGTTGAAACTAAATCATAAGCACAGTGACCATTTTATTTAGCAACTGCTTTGTTTAATGACTGAGTTGCTGGTCCCAATTGTCGTCGCTAAATGAGGACTAATTGAATTTAACTGCAGCAGTTAGTAAATGTTCCAGCATATAAACCCAGGCATCCATTGATCACTTAGTGGTCCACTGGGCTCTGATATATTTTTTTCCCACCATTCAATTTGTGGAAAAGAAATAAGGTAAGAAAGAAAAAGGAAGGAAGGAAGGAAGGAAGGAAGGAAGGAAGGAAGGAAGGAAGGAAGGAAGGAAGGAAGGAAGGAAGGAAGGAAGGAAGGAGGGAGGGAGGGAGGGAGGGAGGGAGGGAGGGAAGGAAGGAAGGAAGGAAGGAACTATATTCTGATGAGTGGGATGCAGGGTTATTTTGGAGAGTTTATTTTTGCAAAGTGACTAAAAGTTGCTAGATAGTGCTCCCCCCTCCCGTTTTATTCATTGTATAGTCCAGCAACTGCCACTAGTCTTATTTCTCAGGCTTTGATGAAATATTGAAGTATAACACGGTGAACAGACTCCTCCTCTAGGGCTTTTTTCAGATTGGAAAGCAGGGACAGCAGTGAAGAAAATGGCAAGACAATGAGCAGAAAAAAACAACAGCAACCACCTCTTTTAGTCTACATATGCTCAGATTTTAAAGTATGAGATATTAAAATAGCACTTTTCCTTTCAGGCAAACAAAATGATCAAAACACTGAAAGGCGGATTTTAATACAGTACAGTCTTTGTGTTGAAGTTTTGTAACAGAGAATGGGTCTGGGCTTTCCCATAAAGGACCTGTGAGAATAAACTGGGGGGCTATGAATGTGGGATAAAATTGGGACTGCGTTGTCAAGTGAAACTTCTATGATCTGAGATAAAGAAACCAACAGACCTCCCCTGCTCCCCCCCAAAAAAATCCAATAATGTAGATATTGAAAGGGAGTGTGCTAAAGAGAAAAGGAGAGAAAAGGAGTGGGGAGAGAAAGAAGTAGAAACCATTTGGAGATTCTTGGAAAATTATTCTAATCTGAGAAAGGAAATCACTGACAATTCCATTAGCGCTCCAATGCCAGCTGTCTCCCCCACACAGATGATGCAAAACTGAGCAACTTGACTGCATACAAAAAACAAAATAGCCTTCTGGACCCTTAATGTCACGAATAATCAATAGTACATACACACACACACAGCCCACCCCTGCTCCCTGGGATAGCAGTCGCAGAACATGCAGAATGAAGTCTACATCTCAGGAAGCCATCATGGTTAATCCTATTTAGATAGCTACATATCAACAGATAGAGTCACCAAATCATGGTGGAGATCTAAAATTTACTACAAACATGAGGAGGAGGGGGGACTTTGCTTTTGCTCTGTTTTGGTCCTAATTCCTTCTGGTGCCAGCTCTCTCAGGCAGGATGCCAAGGAGACAGACAGTAAGCCACTGTTCCTTTTGCACATAAATGATTTAACCAATTAAGCTTGAAGAAGAAGCCATCACATATTCAGGGATCTGGGATGAAGGGAGGGGGAAATTTGGGTTTTTTCTTTGTTGGGGATTGCCTTTTCCTCAAGACATTTAACACAAAAAGACCCTTGCAGTTTTTATGCCAAAGCTTCAGTAATCAGCTATTGGAGGGTTTTTTTAAACAAACAAGCTGGCATTCATCACGAGAGTATAAACAATATTAGAATTCAGTCTCTAGAAGCTATTAGCTTATAAGATTGTTCCCTAACCCATCTGCCTACACATAACAATGTGATTTGTTAATGACACAGGAGGAAAAAAAAACCTGCCCCTCTTTCATTGACAGAAAGTTTCCTGCATGTTCTGCTGAAACTAATTCTCAGACCCCCTCAAATGTATAAGAAAGATAATGACAATTCACAATCTCTTCACAATTACAAGTTGAATCGGCATCCCTCCCCTTCTTTCTGTTTTGGGGGAAGAAAAGATTGTATTGTATTTAGTACCATTTTTCTCCTTCTCTATATCAACCTTAAATATACCTAGCATAGTTTGCACAACTGAGAATAAGTGTTAGAAGCATATCCATACGGTCACAATTCAGTGCTGCAAGGTACAATTAACTGTAACTGCATATCAGCTGACTAGCCCTAGTACATTTTTGCAAAAGCTACTAAAGCCCTCTCTCCGTTTATTTCTCTAAAAGGTTCCATTTCTCATTGGTAGCATGGGGAGCAGGCAGCTGATATCCTTTGGCACTCTTCCACTTAGAATTTTCTGTACGTTTTCTTGTAAATGGAATGCTGGTAGTAACACATATTAACCTTGTTACAAGTAACTTCCTTGCTTCGGAGCACGATAAAAATAAGATAGGGCAACAGAAGTTCTTGAAATGAAAACCGATTCAGCATCCCAATGCTGGTTTATAGATTTTAAAATCCTGTATATCAACCCAGGCAAAACTTTAAGCAGCACCTTTCCAATGTTCAGTTGCTTGGTTCTAGGATGGGGAGAGGACTACGTGCCTTTCCGCCCTGCTTGTAGCCTTTCTGTCAGCATCTGGCTGGCCACTGCTGTATAGGAAATATTGGTCTCCACCATAAAGGAAAGGAATTCAACATACATTACCCAAAGAATAACAATGAACCTACAGTAGAATGGACACCACAATGACAAAGACTGAGCAAGGAAGTTTTCTATGATGGTTGTTGAGCAATGAAAAATGGTGACAGACTGGTCATCTACATTAACATTTATTGCTCTTGTTCTTAAACTACATCTGCAGGCAGATTAATGTGGTTCTTGTCTCAAAAAATGCCTGCCAGCAACAGGATAATTCATAGTCATCTAACTGGCATGAAGCCACAGTATAGTAAACATTTAGCTGTAAAAACACACACCTAAGCTGTATTAAAAAAAATGAGAAACTTTCACATTACAGTACTTTTTAAAGTATATTTCAAGATGTCACCTTTGAACTTGATGCCAAGTATTACAAGACAGATATGTCAGCTGTAAACTGAGAAGCAGTAGAATATATCTAGCAATAATGTTGTAGTTGTAGTTGTAATTTTTTAAACATGGCTTTTATTTCACACTTTTGAAAGCACATACACTGCCATGGGGAAAAAAATCACTATGGTGTGTACATAAGTCCTTTTCACAAGGAGGATTGAGTCAAATAACTTTGATTTATGTATGTTCAGCAGAATATCTGAATGAGGCCTACATGGACCTTGGACTTTGGGAGCAATGACTGCCTTAACAGATCCAAACACTCTGCACTGAATGTACACATATGTATTGACAGTAAGGTGACCAATCGTCCTCCTTTAGGGAGGACAGTCCTTCTTTTGTAAGTTCTGTCCTCTCTCAAAAAGTGTCCTCCTACATGTCCTCCTTTTCAATATTTGAAGACTAATCTGTAAATCTCTGTATTTGATCGATGCCGATCCGATCCGTTACGTGTGATGTGACGTATTTGTATTTGACATGACGATTCGACAAGGCTCGGTACAGTGTGGCGAGACGCGATTATGAGACGCATGCGCTCCGCACAGAATTGTTTTGAGAGAGTGCACCGCGCACAAGAGTGTGCCACACGCAAGTGGTTTTGTTTACTTCTTACCGAAACACGACATGGCACACACGCACGCATTAGACTCACTTTTTTTTCTTCAATTTATTTGTGTCCTCCTTCTCTTTGTAAAAAAAGTTGGTCACCTTATTGACAGGCCATTGAATGTCTGTGACTATGTGTAGGGATATACGATATGAATCGCCATTGAATGTCTGTGACTATGTGTAGGGATATACGATATGAATAATTATCTCTCTGGCCATAGTGGCTGGCACATAGACATGTGAACCTCCACCACCATCTGAAAAATGATTTAAAGGTGCAATCTGCCATATTCACACTTTAGTGATTCATTCCCACATGCAAGTGACTTAATGCTAAAGGTCTTGATTAGTTGCACCAAGTCTGAAAATGTGCTGTATACAAGAGAGGGTTATGCAGGAATGGAGTCACTAAGAAGACTTTCTGCTTAGCCTGCTGAATCTGTGATGAACCATTCATGTATCTGATATAAATTCCTGCAGGCTAATCCATCCTAACTATTTATTTCTGCAAAAGGCAATAGTCATCCACTGCCTGTTTTAAAGACCAACTGGTTTGGCTCCCAAGATCCTCCTAGATTCATGGCTAAATGGAAATGATGGAACCCATGTGATGGACAATCAATTACCTCTTGACACCAAGAATTTCATGGCTCTTCCTACATCTTCTGACATTCTCCTAAACTCTCCCTGGCTTAATAAAAGAGGTGCAGGTGGAGATGATGACAACTACACTGAATTCCAGTTTGTTCTTGAGCACATTCTATGGTCATGGTTTTGCACAGCTCAAATGGTTTTGAGCCAACATATCCAAAATTAAAAAAAATAATTGCCTATTCAGAAATTCTGTTGAGTGTCCCAGCAACAGGGAAGGCTAGATTATTTTGTTATGATGTTATTGTATACATGTATTTTTTTCTATTTATTTCTGCCCAGTGGCAGAGATGTGATTCATAAATATTTTTAAGGATAATGTATTTTCTATAACACTGAAGTAAAGGTACTAAAACAGCCTACTGCTGTCTTGCTATCAATTCTCTCTGGCTACACTGCATCTCTCCTGACCTTTTCTGCAGGTTAGAAAAACCAACCAAATCATGTATGCTTGGAAGTACAGCAAGGTGCTGAAAATGGAGGTGTGGGAGAAGGAAAACGTGTTGAATCAATGTTCCTCTTTCTTGCATGACCCACCTTTTGCACTAAAAATGAAAACACCATGCTTTTGCAAAGCTGATGTTGCTGCTGCTGCAGTCTTCTTTCCATCCAACTATATTTTTTAGATTAAGGATGGCCTATCAGATGGCTTTTTAATTGTATATATATCTGGCAGGCAAGGCACATCTTTCTGAAACCTCTTTTTTACTGACTTCCCCATGACAATGTAGTCCATCATTTGCAGCCTTTCCTATTCCATTCTACTTGAATAGAAATGGAAAATCCTAATAAACTAATTTGGGGAGTTAGTAGCTGTTGAAGAATTCAACCTTCTGAAAATCATCCTGGTTTCTGCACCAGCAGGACATTGCAGGATTATTTAGTGTCATGCACATTAAGAGCAGGATTCATTTCTTTGGGCACAACTTCAGCCTATTATTGTTCGCCTATCTGAGTACAGAATTTAAGCAAACCTTAAAGCGAAGTGCAGCTCCAGAGATATCAACAAAGCTATTTGTGTGCTAAAAGACACCCACATGCTTAAGTACCTGAAGGAACAGAAAGCATTTGGATTGCAAATCCCATCCTACCGGAAGGGATTATAAGCATAATAAAAGGGGGAGGATGGAAATCCTGACAATAA
>NW_015393913.1:0-1009 GCF_001527695.2 Protobothrops mucrosquamatus | reverse complement strand
ATATCCCCATATTCCACCTGTTGTTGTTATTAAATGCCATCAAGCTGATGTTGAGTCATGGCAACTCTGTGGCTCATTGCCCTGGACTGTGTTCAGTTTTCAGCCAGGTAGCTAATCTTTGCTAAAGAGATATCCATAGCTGTTATTATTGTATTACTCCATTACTTTCAAAGTCTTCCTCTTTTTTCATGTTCCTTCAATGTTGCCAAACATAATATATTTATATAGGATCATCAAACATTTCAACCTAGAGTTCTCACTTGAGGCACAAATGACTAGACTCAAATTATGTATTTTGGACACATTATGAGAAGGCTTAGTTCTCTAGAGATGATTGATAATATTGAGAATGATAGAAGGAAAGAGAAGAGGATGACCAGCAGCAAAATGGATAGCCTCAGTTACAATAGCAATGATTGCACTTTGGAAGAGCTGAAAGACAAAGTTAGAGAAGATTATCATGTGTTGTTAAGAGCTGACAACAACCTGAAGGCACATAATCATCATCAAATGTTCTTTCTGTTTGCATTATGTGTTTAAATTATGAAAGTCATGGTCTTGTCATTAAGCTTCTAAGGAAAGCTTAGACTCAATTTCATCCAATATAGATGTATTGTTCACCAATCAACCCATGGCACTTGCCAATGACATAATTCAAAAGCACCTGTTTTCTTTCTGTCATGTTTCTTTATTGTCCAACTTTACACCAAGATAATGAAAAGACCATGGTCCAAACAATGTTGGACTTATCTATATATAAAAAAATATCCCCACACCTAGGACATCTTGATGCATCTAAAATCCCAGAAGCCTAGGGAAATATACTATTAACATCACAACACTGAGTCTCAGTAGCTCCCTTCTCTGTTCTCTGAAATTCATTTTGGTGCTGTAGAGACTTTTATTTTCCTGGCAACTCACCTATTCTCTTTCCATTCATTATGTATTATGCTGAGTAAAGTATGACACATTCCATCTCAAGAGACCTACAGCTGACAATGAGGCCAAT
>NW_015393912.1:10956-13082 GCF_001527695.2 Protobothrops mucrosquamatus | reverse complement strand
CCCCCCCCACCCCGCCCCAGCCCACTCCCCACCCACACCTGGGCCCCCTCCTCACCTTGCTTCTTCTTCCTGCCTTGGGCGAGCACGACCCTGGAGTTGGCGAGGAGCAGCAGCAGCAGAAGCACCCGCGGCATCTGGCCTGGCATCAATCGGGGCAGGGGAAGGCTCAAATGCTCCAGGGCCGGGCGGGGAGGGGGGGCACTTCCCCCTGCCCCCTCCCCAAAGCAGGGAGGGGGGGGAAACACTTCCCGAGGGAAGGGGGGAAAAACACCAGAAAAGTCACGTTCGCAGCATCTCCAGCAGCCCGATCGCCACGCGCGGAGGGTGGGGTGGGCACCCAGCGGCTATCCAGGGCGAGGAGTGGGGAGGGGGGGGCTACCAGCCTCGCAGGACCCCCCCCAAGAAGCCCCCCCAAGAAGCCCCCCTTTAGCAGCAGCAGCCGCAGAGCCTCATCCGGGGGGGGGGGTCTCGTCAGCTGGCCCGTCTCCCCTCCGGCGGGAGACCCCCAGCCGGGCACCGCCGCCCCCGGCCCGCTCTTGCCTCCTCCGGGACCCCGCCGGGCTGCCTGGTGCCGCGGCTGAACTCTTGGCATGGCTCGGCAACCCGGTGCGAGGGAACCCCGGCCGAACGGCCGGGGTGGAGTCACCAGAGTTAACCCTCTCCCTGCCGGCCAGTCCCGGCCTCCCCTCCACTCCCCCAGCCTCGACCCCCGGGGAAGACCACCCCCACCCAGCCCCCTCCCCAGCGGGACGGGTGAGACAGACCCCAGCGGTCTGCAGCGAAGGGGAAGGGGGTCCGGACGGCCGAGTCGGGGGTCGCTGGGCGCGGATGGGGTGGGGGGGGTGGGGGGGGGTGTCCGGGGTTGGGCATTAGCCGGGCGAGGGGGGCAGAGAGGCTGCCCGTTGGAAGGGGGCTGCCCGCAAAGGAGACGCTTGAATTAATTACTCGGTTTCTTTGTTTCCTCATTCGATGAGTTAGTTATTCGTGGGTTTTTTGTTTTGGTTTTTTTTTAGTTTGTTTACTAGATGACTTATTTATTGGGTGAATTACTGGTCTGTTTATTTATTTATGTAATCGTCTATCTATCTGTTGGGTTGTTAGATTATTTCATGAGATTATTTAATGGTTTATTCGGTTATCTATCATCTAGGTATCATCTATCTCTATGTATCTATCTCTATCATCTCTCTATATCTGTCTATCTATCTATTTATCTATCTATCTATCTATCTATCTATCTATCTATCTATCTATCCTTCTCCTATCTATCTGTCAGTCAGTCAGTCTATCTTTCATTCTATCTATCTATCTGTCTATCTATCTGTCTGTCTGTCTGTCTGTCTGTCTATCTGTCTATCTGTCTATCTATCTGTCTGTCTGTCAGACAGTCAGTCTCTTTCATTCTGTCTATCTATCTATAAGTTAGCCCAATTATAATAATAATAATAATAACAACAACAGTAACAACAATAAAGTTAGAAGGGACCTTGGAGGTCATCTAGTCCAACCCCCTGCTCAGGCAGGAATCCCTATACCATTTCGGACAAATGACTATCTGAATGGCTATCTATCTATCTATCTATCTATCTATCTATCTATCTATCTATCTATCTATCTATCTATCTATCTATCTATCTATCTATCTATCAGTATCTTTCATTCTGTCTGTCTGTCTATCTATCATCTATCTACCTATCTATCTATCTATCCATCCCCTATCTATCCATCTATCTATCTATCTATCTATCTATCTATCTATCTATCTATCTATCAATCAATCATTCAGTCTATCTTTCATTCTATCTATCCACCCATCATCTATCAGATTATGCACTTATTTATTTACTTGTTTGTTTTTAATTTACCAATATAACTTGGATAAATAGCACAGCAAACATACCCAACACACTTCCCTCCTTCTATTTTCCCCCAAAACAACAACCCAGTGAGGTGGGTTGGGAAAAAGTAAGTGATGCAATGTTATCCAACTGGCTTTCATGCCTAAGGGGGACACAAGAAGCAACGGATGGAAACTAATCAAGGAGAGAAGCAACCTAGAACTAAGGAGAAACTTCCTGACAGTCAGGACAATTAAACAGTGGAACAACTTTGCCTCTGGAAGTTGT
>NW_015393912.1:4943-8009 GCF_001527695.2 Protobothrops mucrosquamatus | reverse complement strand
CCCCAAAACAACAACCCAGTGAGGTGGGTTGGGAAAAAGTAAGTGATGCAATGTTATCCAACTGGCTTTCATGCCTAAGGGGGACACAAGAAGCAACGGATGGAAACTAATCAAGGAGAGAAGCAACCTAGAACTAAGGAGAAACTTCCTGACAGTCAGGACAATTAAACAGTGGAACAACTTTGCCTCTGGAAGTTGTGGATGCTCCATCACTGGAGGTTTTCAAGAAGAGATTGGACAACCATTTGTCGGAAAGGGTATAGGGTTGGACTAGAACAGGGGTCTCCAATCCCCGGTCCGTGGACCAGTACCGGATGCCAGCAACCGGTCCGCACAAACAACCAAAGCCCCATCCGTGGGATGCAGGCAGCACACAAAACCACACAGCCTCCAGTCTGCAAAAAAACCCTCCTCCACGGAACCAGTCCCTGGTGCCCAAAAGGATGGACTAGAAGACCTCCAAGGTCCCTTCCAACTTTGTTGTTCTGTTATTCTGTCACGTCTGTCTCATGAGCCCAGACAGGACTGTTCTCCCGGTGACATCAGCAGCCTTGGTTCCTCTTTCTGCATTCCTTCTTAGTGTTCGGCCCTTGGGTCGTCCAATTTCAAATTCCTTTCCGAACATTCCCTTATGTTTTGGGATGAGCTAATCAGGGGTGGGATTCAAATAGGGGAGCAACCGGTTCTCTGTGTGGATGCCACTTCTGGAAGTCCGTTCTGGGCCTGGGCAACAAAAAATTAGCTACCGGTTCTGCCGAAGTGGTGCGAACAGACTGAATCCCACCACTGGAGCTAATGCATGCCTACCGCATGCGGTTCGTCTCCTGTAACTTCTTTTCAGAGATCCATCCAATTCTCTAAAATAGAGATAGATAGATAGATAGATAGATAGATAGATAGATAGATAGATAGATAGATAGAGAGAGAGAGAGAGAGAGAGAGAGAGAGAGAGAGAGAGAGAGGAGAGAGAGAGAGAGAGAGAGAGAGAGAGAGAGAGAGAGAGAGAGAGAGAGAGAGAGAGAGAGAGAGAGAGAGAGGAGAGGGAGAGAGAGAGAGATACCGATAGAGATAGATAGATAGAGCTAGAGAGAGAGCTAGAGAGAGAGCTAGAGAGAGAGAGAGAGAGAATAGAGAGAGAGAGTGCGAGAGAGAGAGAGGAGAGAGAAAGAGAGAGAGAGATGAGAGAGATAGCGATAGAGAGAGAGAATAGATAGAGCTAGAGAGAGAACTAGAGAGAGAGCTAGAGAGAGAGCTAGAGAGAGAGAGAGAGAGAATAGAGAGAGAGAGAGTGCTAGAGAGAGAGAGGAGAGAGAAAGAGAGAGAGAGAGATAGAGAGAGATAGCGATAGAGAGAGAGAATAGAGAGAGCTAGAGAGAGAGCTAGAGAGAGAGAGAGAGAGAGAATAGAGAGAGAGTGCGAGAGAGAGAGAGGAGAGTGCGAGAGAGATGAGAGAGATAGCGATAGAGAGAGAGAATAGATAGAGCTAGAGAGAGAGAGAGAGAGAGAGAGAGAGAGAGAGAGAGAGAGAGAGAGAGAATGATAGTTTGCCTCCAGATGTAGTGGGAGTTTCATCACTGGATCCAAAGTCACCCAGCCAGCTTTCATGCCTGAGGTGGGACTAGAACTCACCGTCTCCTGGTGATTGGCCCAAAGTCACCTATCAGAGATTTTATGCCTAGGGCAGGACTAGAACTCACCGTCTCCTAGTGACTGGTCCAAAGTCACCCAGCCGGCTTTCCACATCTTGTTTTCTAGCCCAGTGCTTTAACCACGATTAGACCAAACTAGTGATTTGACAGCAGAGACCCTTAAGAAAAGAAATTTTAAGTTAGGAATCACCATCCGTCATCTCTTTAAGCCAAATGCTGGAAAGTAAACTGGATTATTTCTTGGGGGAAAAAATAGGAAGTCTGCACAGGCTGTTTCCCTGCATAATACAAGGGAAAAGACTGGAGACCTAGCCATAATATTCTCTTCTGAGGAAATCTCCGCCCCCCCCCCCCCTGCATCCACCCCCATTGTTTGTCCCTCAGCATCTGGACAAATGAGATTCCCCTTTTCCTCTCCAAAACGAAAAGGTTTTCAACCAGAAGTGGGGATCCATCTTAAGGCCAATGCAAATTTCAAATAAAATTTCGGACAAATTGCTGTCCAAATGGCTATCTATCTATCTATCTATCTATCTATCTATCTATCTATCTATCTATCTATCTATCTATCTATCTATCTATCTATCTATCTATCTATCTATCTATCATTCAGTATCTTTCATTCTGTCTATCTATCTATCATCTATCTACCTATCTATCTATCCATCTGCTATCTATCTATCTATCTATCTATCTATCTATCTATCTATCTATCTATCAATCATTCAGTCTATCTTTCATTCTATCTATCCACCCATCATCTATCAGATTATGCACTTATTTATTTACTTATTTACTTGTTTATATTTAATTTACCATTATAATTTTATAATTTACCATTATAACTTGGATAAATAGCACAGCAAACATACCCAACACACAATGCAAATTTCAAATAAAATTTCGGACAAATGGCTGTCCAAATATCTATCTATCTATCTATCTATCTATCTATCTATCTATCTATCTATCTATCTATCTATCATGTATCTATATGTCTGCCTGTCTGTCTGTCTGTCTGTCTATCTATCTATCTATCTATCTATCTATCTTTCATTCTATCTATCTATCTATCTTTCATTCTATCTATCCACCCATCATCTATCAGATTATGCACTTATTTATTTACTTATTTACTTGTTTGTTTTTAATTTACCATTATAACTTGGATAAATAGCACAGCAAACATACCCAACACACTTCCCTCCTTCTATTTTTCCCCAAAACAACAACCCAGTGAGGTGGGTTGGGAAAAAGTAAGTGATGCAATGTTATCCAACTGGCTTTCATGCCTAAGGGGGACACAAGAAGCAACGGATGGAAACTAATCAAGGAGAGAAGCAACCTAGAACTAAGGAGAAACTTCCTGACAGTCAGGACAATTAAACAGTGGAACAACTTTGCCTCTGGAAGTTGT
>NW_015393912.1:0-3749 GCF_001527695.2 Protobothrops mucrosquamatus | reverse complement strand
GGGGGGGAATAAAAACCAAACACCCCCCCCCCCTGCCAATCCTCAACAGAAATGCTCACACAATGAAAACCTCGGACAGGAGGAAGAGCACCGCCGGGTGGGCAGGCAGGCGTCTTCCTCGGCTGTGGCTTGGGGGGCACTTTTTTCAGTGCCATTGTAACTTCAAACAGTCACTAAGCGAACTGTTGTAAGTCGAGGACTACCTGCACTTCATCCCTTTTTTCCTTTTTTTTTTTTTTTTGGTCATCAAGTTTTTGACACCTTGCTAGGCGACCGGTGGTCCTCGGATGTTGCCCTATCCTAAAAGTGGTACAATGGGTGAAAAGGTTGAAAAGCCCTGCTTTAGTAGACAGCTTCCTGTGAGTGGCCTGGTGGCCTAGTGGTGAAGATGCTTGCTTCCCAATCAGAAGGTTGAGAGTTCAATCTTAGGCAGCAGCAGATGTTTCTGTCCTAAGGTACAAAGGAAAAATATCTACTGCCGACTCCGCGTGGTGTCAGGAAGGGCATCCGGTCAATAAATGCTCAGCTCCATTTAGTCGCCTTGACTCTACCCCAAATGAAGGGATTACAGGGTCATAAAAAGAAGGGTAGAGGGCTTCCTATCAAAGCAGGTGTGTCCAACCTTGGCTACTTTAGGAACTGTGAACTTCCAACTCCCAGGATTCCCCAATCAACCCCGTGAAGGGTAACATTTCCACTACGTCCCAGCTAAGCAGGCCTGTCTCCTCTGCAGGGTGTTGCAGACCATGTTGCTGGGGTGAATGTAAACACGAGCACTTATTTTAGTCCCATGATGTGATGCACTGAACTGGGTTTTAATTGATTCGCAGATCCACTTGTGTCGTAGGAAAGTGTCAAGTCGTTCGTGTCATTTCTACAACAACGTGGAAGGTAAGTAGTGTGGATATTGACTGATGTAGAAGAAGGTGGTTGTTGATGGGAATATAACAGAATAACAGAGCTGGAAGGGACTTTGGAGGTCTTCTAGTCCAACCCCATGCTCAGGCAGGAAGCCCTATACCATCTCAGACAAATGGCTGCCCAGTCTCTTCTTAAAAACTTCTAGTGTTGGCGCATTCACCGCTTCTGGAGGCAGGTTGTTCCACTGGTTAATTGTTCTAACAGTCAGGAAGTTTCTCCTTACTTCTAATAATAATAATAATAATAATAATAATAATAATAATAGTAGTAGTAGTAGTAGTAGTAGTAGTAGTAGTAGTAGTAGTGGTAGTAGTAAAGTTGGAAGGTACCTTGGAGGTCATCTAGTCCAACCCCATGCTCAGGCAGGAAACCCTATACCCCTTCAGACAAATGGCTGTCCAGTCTCTTCTTAAAAACTTCCAGTGTTGGAGCATTCACAGCTTCTGGAGGCAGGTTGTTCCACTGGTTAATTGTTCTAACAGTCAGGAAGTTTCTCCTTAGTTCTAGGTTGCTTCTCTCCTTGATGAGCTTCCATCCGTTGCTTCTCATCCTGCCTTCAGGTGCCTTGGAGAATAGCTTGACTCCCTCTTCTTTGGGGCAGCCCCTGAGATATTGGAAGACTGCTATCATGTCCCCCCTCGTCCTTCTCTTCATTAAACTAGACAGACCCAATTCCTGCAACCGTTCCTTATATGTTTTAGCCTCCAGTCCCCTGATCATCTTTGTTGCTCTTCTCTGCACTCTTTCTAGAGTCTCAACATCTTTTTTACATCCTGGTGACCAAAACTGGATGCAGTATTCCAAGGGTGGCCTTACCGAGGCCTTTTCAAAGCGGCATTAACACTTCACGTGATCTTGATTTATACACACATTTAAAACATACTATATACAACATACAACGGTCGCTGACCAAATTGTTGTCAGTTGAGGACTGGCTGCATGGAGTATATTTTAAGAGGAGGAACTATGCTGGAAGCGGCAGTCACAGACTGAGTTTAGAAAATGGTCGGGCGTCCCTTCCCCTGGCTTGCAGCCGAGCACTGGTGCTTGTAACGTGTTGAGTCCCTTTCGTCTTGGAACAGGTTTTCTTTTTTCTTTTTAAACTGTGGACGGGTGTCGAATTAATGTGGTGGTGTGAATGTATGAATCAAAGAAAAGCAGCAGGACTTGACTAAAGTGGACTCGGCACGGTAGGTAGGATCTCAAGCCCTATTAAACAGGGCCGGTTCCTCCAGGATTCCCAGAGAGGGGGTGCTTCCTTATCGCTAATCATTTCATTGACTGATTATTATTATTATTATTATTATTATTATTATTATTATTATTATTATTATTATTATTATTATTTGAATTTATATACCGCCCTATCTCCCTTACGGGACTCAGGGCGGTGAACAGGCGATAATAAAAACCACAATAAATATACGCAAATTTCTGTTCTAAAATCAAATTAAATAACAGGCCTGCTCTAAAAATACCCCATACAAAAACCCCACTAAAACATAATCAAACTACGCCAGGCCGGCCGCACGGAATAGATGGGCCTTGAACACGCATTAATTTTAAAGGCCTACCAAAGAAGTAGCGTCTGCACAATTCCAGTAAACAGATTTCATTTAAAAATGGTGCCGGATGTGTATAGAAGGCTACTATATTTGTTCATTTGTATCCCACCTTTATTATTTTTACAAGTCACTCAGGGTAGCAAACATATCCCAACACTCCTTCCTCCTCCTATTTCTCCCAAAACAACCCTGCGAGGTGGGTTGGGCTGAGACAGAGTGATTGGCCCAAAGTCACCCAGCTAAGGCGGGACTAGAACTCACTGTCTCCTGCTGATTGGCCCAAAGTCATCCAGATGGCTTTCATGCCTAAGGCGGGACTAGAATTCACTGTCTCCCGGTGATTGGTCCAAAATCACCCAGCTGGCTTTCATGCCTAAGGCGGGACTAGAACTCACCGTCTCCTGGTGATTGGCCCAAAGTCACCCAGCTGGCTTTCATGCCTAAGGCGGGACTAGAACTCACCGTCTCCTGGTGATTGGTCCAAAGTCATCCAATTAGCTTTCATACCTAAGGCGGGACTAGAACTCACTGTCTCCTGGTGATTGGTCCAAAGTCACCCAACTAGCTTTCATACCTAAGGCGGGACTAGAACTCACCGTCTCCTGGTGATTGGCCCAAAGTCACCCAGCCGGCTTTCCACATCTTGTTTTCTAGCCCAGTGCTTTAACCACGATTAGACCAAACTAGTGATTTGACAGCAGAGATGATTAAGAAAAGAAATTTTAAGTTACGAATCACCATCCGTCATCTCTTTAAGCCAAATGCTGGAAATCTAAACCGGATTATTTCTTGGGGGAAAAAATAGGAAGTCTGCACAGGCTGTTTCCCTGCATAATACAAGGGAAAAGACTGGAGACCTAGCCATAATATTCTCTTCTGCGGAAATCTCCGCCCCCCCCCCTCCTGCATCCACCCCCATTGTTTGTCCCTCAGCATCTGGACAAATGAGATTCCCCTTTTCCTCTCCAAAACGAAAAGGTTTTCAGCCAGAAGTGGGGATCCATCTTAAGGCCAATGCAAATTTCAAATAAAATCTGCACCCACATTCCCACTCCAAATAGATGCACAGCCACACAACTTTCACATGTAACATTTTCCTGGGCACTTTCCCCAGGATTTCAACCTCGTTGGCTCATGTTCATATGCTTCCTTCCTTCCTTCCTTCCTTCCTTCCTTCCTTCCTTCTTTCCTTTCTCCCTCCTTTCCTTCCTCGCTCCCTCCCTCCCTCCCTCTTTCTCCCTCCCTCCCTCCCTCCCTCCACTG
>NW_015393911.1:11295-13085 GCF_001527695.2 Protobothrops mucrosquamatus | reverse complement strand
TGCCGTCGGCCAAGCAGTGTCGGCTGGCGACCCCCAGGGGGAGGGCCTTCTCTGTGGGTGCCCCCACCCTCTGGAACGAACTACCCCCCGAGATCCGGACGATTCCGGATCTCCTAGCTTTCCGCCGCGCCCTCAAGACATGGCTTTTTCAGCAAGCGGGTCTGGCCTAGGGTGAATTTTAAATAGGGACAATTTTAATTAGAATTTTAATGGTAACACAGCGGTAAATATTTGTTTTTAATTGGTTTTTATTGGGGATAGTGTTTGTATCGTTTTAATATGCTGTAAGCTGCCCTGAGTCCTGTTGGGAGAAGGGCGGCATATAAGTTTAATAAAATAAAATAAAATAAAAATAAATAAATATAATTTTCAGTGTAAATATTCACAGGTGCAATCCCTGGCATTTTCAGATAAGATTGGGGAAAAAATGTCTCTGTCCCAAATCTTGGAAAGATGTTTCCTCTTGGTTAGGAGTTGCCCTTTATAATTAGATAAGACCAGAACTTGTAAAACAGGGCTCTTCAAACTTGGCCCTTTTATGACTTGTGGACTTCAACTCCCAGAATTCCTCAGCCAGCCTCCATTTTGTTTGTTAGATTTAAGACAAGTGTCTTTAAACTTGGCTCTTTTATGACTCGTGGACTTCAACTCCCAGAATTCCTCAGCCAGACTTCTTTATTTTTTTTATCAGGTTAAATAACTTAAAGTGATAAGTTTATAATAAAGTTTTTCTTCAACCACAAAATCAGGCCTGAGTCATATAATTTGGCTTTATTAATTGATGACCATTAAGCTAACATTTGCAACACTCACTTTGGGTCACCTACAAAAATGGAGCCATGGTTTAAAAGAAGGAATATCAGCTTGGGGTATAAAAAATTATGTACACTAAATATTCAAACCCTTTCCACTAATGCTAAAATTGTAGGTTATTTAACAAGATGAGCATGTGTTTTTAAAAAAAAAATAATATGACCATTTTCTCCTTCATACCCTTTTCATTCTGCTTGCATTCATTTAACCTGGCCCCAAGAGATTAATTTCTTTTTCATTATCATTGTAGCAGTGACCTGCAATAAATGCTGAGTTACAGCTTGATTTATCGGAGCTGCGATGGCTATTTACCATATTGAGCAATAATCTTCATTCTTCCCTCAGTGGAGGGAAAAAAGGGAGAGCTACCTTGAGATTTTTGCAGGAAATATCAAAATATAATGTCTGTTCACAAAAGTAGTGCACATTTTTTCTTCAGCTGAGTGCTGCACCAGCTTTTCCTCTGCATGTTGGAGATCATGCAAAACCAGATAGCTAAGTGGACCTCTCTCCTCTCGTCTCCTCTCGTCTCGTCTCGTCTCCCTCTCCTCTCCTCTCCTCTCCTCTCCCTGTCCCTGTCCCTGTCCCTCTCCCTGTCCCTCTCGTCTCCTCTCGTCTCCTCTCCCTCTCCACTCCACCCCTCTCTCCACTCCAATCTTCCCTACCCTCCTCACATTACTTTTCTGTATATATCTGGAAAGAATTGGATGACTTAAGCTTTTTTTAAAATAATAAGGTTTTGGTCCATTTCCTTTTGTGGTAGCAAAGGAAATTCTCGTAGACTTATTACGTGACTGCAATTTTAACCCCCTGGTTTACTGTGCTAATATATTGCATATTTAATGCACTAAATAATCCTCATAAGAATTCAGGTGAACAAAATCTGGCCATTAGGAGAAGAAAGTTTTGAATCCCTGGGACAGCTGATATTTTACCAATGGCCAATTCATTTTTGAAAATAAGTACCTGCATAATCA
>NW_015393911.1:3135-7813 GCF_001527695.2 Protobothrops mucrosquamatus | reverse complement strand
TTCATTTGAGCACCTGTAATTTGTGTTTATAATAGCCAAGGCAAAGGACTCACTTTAATACACTGCTAATCAGGAAGCTTTAATTACAAAGCTCTACAGAATGCTTTGCCAATAATCTAGGTAGCTTCAAAATGGAGATAGTCAGCAGGTAATGGGTAATTTATCAGCTGACCTTATATCACTTCTGTAGATCTTGTGTCCTTATTGCTTGTCATACCTGCACCATCTAATCTGCTAAATGCTGCTTTCAAAGCCAAAGTGAAGTGAATTGGGCCACAAGGCTGGAAACTCATATAGTAGCTTGTCTGCTAATGGCTGCATTCATATGGTGGTGTTTAACCTAATTACCAAAATAACCCATATTCTAACTTTTCACAATACATTCAACTTGAATATATCCAAAGGGGAAGGGTATGCATCATATGCCAGCTAAAAAACCCTCCCAACTAAATGTAATACAATGGAAGCTAATGTATCAGTTAAGTCTTTATAAGACTAGGTGTCACAGACACTGTGAAATCAGAGCCTATCTAACATAATATTGGATGCGTGAAGCCGTCGCTCCTTAAGAATGACTATTATAATGACCATTACAATATATATTTATTTAAATATCTAATGACTATTATGATTGTTTGACTATTATGTAAAATATTTCACCTCCATTTCCCTCCCTCCCTCTCTCTAGAATCCAGAATCCACTATACGTAAGGGGTAAGATCATTTGAATAGCAAAATGTTGCTGTTGATTCTATCTTCTGCTAATACAGTGGTTCTCAACCTGTGGGACAATCGACCATTTCATGGGTCGCCAAGCAAGGCTGTCCGCCATTTTTTTTGTCCGCCATTTTTTCCCCCTTTTCCGGCGGGTGCCTTACCTCCCTTGAGCTGGGCCAGCTGGTGGTCGGCCTGCTCCGTCTCTGCCGCTTGCCAGCTACGCCTCGGCCGGTGCAGGGGGCGGAACCACGCATGCGCGGTGCTCCCGGGCAGGGAAAGTCCTCAACTTACGACCGGTTGGGTAGTCCTCGACTTACGACTGGTTTAGTCCTCGACTTACGACCGGTTTTGTCCTCGACTTACAACCGGTTGGGGTCGCAGCATTAAAAAGGTTGAGAACCACTGTGCTAATAGGCTTCCCTTATACTTCTGAATGATAGTATGGAAACTGAATTTTGAAACTGGATGGATCTTTAGATTTGATGAAGTGGATTTTGTCTTCAGTTCCTATACTGGCTGGACTTAGCCTAAAGGTATAGACCAGTTCCACAATCCCTGCTCGTTGGTTATAATGGATTAGGGTTATTAAAGCAATCCCGTGCTTTAACTCCTGAGGGACTCTTGCTAGAATTTTGCTCAATACATTATATTAGCCCAATGTTTAAAGAGTACAATCCAGAATGCCTGGCCAACATATTTTTTGATATCTTTATGCTAACATAACTGGAACAAGATTCTAGCAAGGTACTATACATGACATCTTTTCATAACAATTTTTTAGCTTTTTCAAAACTTAATTGAAAAAATACAGAGTGAATTTAGAACAAATTCATAATCATTATGAGTACGGTTATTTATAACCTTTAAAACAAAGATTAGAACCAGCTCTGTAAATAAAAACACTGTCAGCTGATTTGTATCGGCAATTCAATGCTTGACTAAATATGGTTTGGGAAGTTCATTTTTCATACCTATCATGGATTGTCATTTAGTTGATCCGAACATCAATAGAATGGAAATTAGTGCCTTTTTATTATTTTGAAGACATAATGATTCTTCATACACACTGTAGATCAGATACTTATTTCACTTGCATATATTACCTCAGCACCATTTTGAATCCAGCTTGATAATAATTTTAAAGATAAAACAGGTAACTATTACCATCACTTTATGAAAACAAAGAGTTTAACAACAACAACAACAACAACAACAATAAAGTTGGAAGGGACCTTGGAGGTCATCTAGTCCAACCCCCTACTGAGGCAGGAAACCCTATACCATTTCAGACAAATGGCTGTCTAGTCTCTTCTTAAAAACCTCCAGTGTTGGAGCATTCACCGCTTCTGGAGGCAGGTTGTTCCACTGATTAATTGTTCTAACTGTCAGGAAGTTTCTCCTTAGTTCTAGGTTGCTTCTCTCCTTGATGAGTTTCCATCTGTTGCTTCTTGTCCTGCCTTCAGGTGCTTTGGAGAATAGCTTGACTCCCTCTTCTTTGTGGCAGCCCCTGAGATATTGGAACACCGCTATCATATCACCCCTTGACTGACTGAAAGAGTTTCTCAAGACTTCAAGAAAAAGTTTTTCTTATTCGGTTACCCTAAATCTTCCAAGTTATGCATTATTTAATTGAAATGGAAACCTGTATACACATAATAAGTTATTGGCCTACTTTGCAGAACAGGGTTAATCCTGTAGTGACAGGAGGATAGTTTGAACCCAAACCAGTTTTGAAGCAATTGGGAATATTGTCCTTTCCCACCCACTCAATGCGTAAGATTAGTTTGTTGATTCTTGAAAGAAAAGAGATATAGTTGTAGGATGTCTGAACAACAAAACAGGAGTCACTTCCTAGATCTGCCAGCCTTTAGATATCCTCCCGTGCCTCTTAATCCTTTGATTGATTGCCACACTCATTCCATGCCCACTGCTGCTTGACTGACCAATGAAAAAGAGGTCATACCTATTTTTTCCTGGCATAATGCTTATAGGATAGTATGTAGGACTGGGTGATATTTCTTTACTTTTTAAAATGGTTACTCTTTTCTTGATTAGTGTAACTGTGGCCTGCCAATTAGGATTGCTGGTACTCTGCATTGTGGCAAATAGATGATTGCATTAACTATAAACAGCTTCTCTCTTAAACCATTTTTGATTGAAACTTGGGGTGTTTCTCTAATTACCTTATTTCTGGGTAGGGACTGTGGGTATAGCAAAGTTGCAAGTTAGAGATATAGCTAATTCTGAAAACGTATAATAAATCTCATAAAGGTTTCTAGTGCAGAGCACCATTATAAATATTTGTTGATCGATTAGGACTTAGGCAAAAAAAAAATATATCACAGTTAAGTACTAGCTCTGAATAATTTCCCCGAAACTCACACAATTCTCAAACTATTCCCCTTTCCTGTAAAAAATTACTATAATGCAAAACAGTCAGATAACATTCCCTCCTTGATGGTTGATCTACAAAATGGTTGCATAAACATGTACACCAAACTTTTGAAATTTTATCAAAACTGCCAAGCAATTTTAAGCACTTGGCTTTGATTTAGAAATCATTACTACAAGTGTCATCCTTATCTTGAATATTCAGCCACTCTTTGGTGCAAGCTAAATTTACAGAAAGCCTTCTGCATTTACCTAAGGTAGAATGTGTTTGCAAGTCATCTAATGTACAGAACATGAATGTTTGACTTCCAATACTCATCAAACACTGCCAAAATTGTCTGAAAAGTATCCGGAATACTTTCCAAATAATATATGTTCCAAGTGACAATACGACCCCCATCCATCTATTAACTGGATTCCACCAAAGGAAGACTACCAAGATGTCAAAGGGACAAAAAAAGATGTATGATAAATTTACTTGGCAGGATGGTTGCTGTCTTCCATGTCTACCCTATTGCCAAGAAAATATGAATGAGGCCACATTATCATCAGCTTGACTTAAAGCAGTTTTATCTTTTATCATGGACTACAATCCTTCTGCTGTCAGTGTAGTCTAATAAAAAACAATGTGTTGGAGCCTATTTTCCAATTTCCTCATTCTCTCTCCTTCCTTCCTTCCTTCCTTCCTTTTCTTTCTTTCTCTCTCTCTCTTTGTATCTCTTTCCATTCTTTCTCCCCTTTTATTTCCTTTTCTCTCTTTCTTTCTTTCTTTCTTTCTTTCTTTCTTTCTTTCTTTTTTCCCTTTTTTCCTTTTTTCTTTCTTTTCTTTTTTCTTTCTTTCTTTCTCTCTCCCTCTTCTTTCTCTCTTTGTCTTTCTTTTATCTTTCTTTCTCCTTTTTATCTTTTTGTCTTTCCTTCTTTCTTTTCTCCTTTTCTCTTTATATCTCTTTCCATTCTTCTCCCCTTTTCTTTCCTTTCCTTTTCTTTCTTTCTTTCTTTCTTTCTTTCTTTCTTTCTTTCTTTCTTTCTTTCTTTCTTTCTTTCTTTCTTTCTTTCTTTCTTTCTCTTTCTTTCTTTCTTTCTTTCTTTCTTTCTTTCTTTCTTTCTTTCTTTCTTTCTTTCTTTCTTTCTTTCTTTCTTTCTTTCTCTGATGTGTTTTAGACTTTCTTTAGTTCTGCCAGAGTAAGGAAAGTCTTATTCATTATGTGATACATTCTGTCATTACTCAGGAGTCTCTCTGGCTTTCTTGCATTTTGGGATCAGGTGAAGATTTCCTTTGGGATCTCTGAAATGCAAAGAAGGTATGCAAACTCTGGGACAGATGAACAGATGATTTTTTTTAAGCATGTGAGAAGCGTGCAGGCCTTTTACTCAATATAAAATTTTATTGTTTTCGTCATAAAAAAAAAGAAATACATCACAGATATTACACAATGTTATATCCCATCCCCCCACCCCCCGGACTTCCCAAACCAAACCTAGGCTAATATTCAAATACAAGTAAACAAATATTAATATCTCTAACTCCAAACTCTAAACTTAAACAATCCATCTCCTCCGTGTTAATAAA
>NW_015393911.1:0-1347 GCF_001527695.2 Protobothrops mucrosquamatus | reverse complement strand
AGTTCTCACCTACATCGTCCATATAGGACGACTCGGGAACTCAACTCCTACCCCGGGCAGCTCACCTATCCCCTTATGCCCAGGGGAAAGGTATCAAGCCGTTTGACAGCTGGTGCTGGCTGTCAAACCGGCTTTTACGCGAAACAGGCGGGAGGCAGCAAACAGCTGCGACCGACGAAATCGCCTGCCACCGGAAGTCAGAAGCGTGCAGGCCTTATTCAGTTGATCAAGATGCTAAAACAGGGTTGAGCGTATTCTGCCACCTTTTTGTTGAAAACTCACAGCATAATTTCCTATCACTTTGAAGTGGGAACTGTATGAAAATTGAGCATATCATGGTCTAAAAATTTAAGACCATGACTAAGGCTAATAAACAAGGAAAATCCCCAACTGTAATATTTAATTTATGGCTTTTTCAGCAGGTTATATCTTTATTTATTTATTTGGATCCCACCTTAATTCTTTTTACAAATAACTCAACCCAGCAAACTTATCCAACAGACTTTTCTCCTCCTATTTTCCTCACAGTAACAACCCTGTGGGTTGGGCTGAGTGAAAGTGACTGACCCAGAGTCACCCAGATGGCTTTCAGGCCTAAGGTGGGACTAGAACTCACGGTCTCCTGTTGATTGGCTCAAAGTTAACCAGATGATTTTTCATGCTTAAGGTGGGACAGGTGGCTTTTTTAAAATTCTATAAGCTACATTGCACATATATTTGAGAAGTATGGGTCATCCAATAAGCCATATTTTGTGTTTTGGTTCTTGATTTGGAAGATTACTGGTTTGGTCCAAAAGCTAATAGACTGATGGTAGAAAATTCTTTTTTTTCCTGTTCAGTTCTGTCCACCTCTTGGAGACTTTTTCACAAGGTTTTTAGGAGTGGTTTGCCATTGCCTCCTTCCTAAGGCTGAGAAAAAGTGACTGGCACAAAGTCACCTAGCTGGCTTTGTGCCCAAAGCAGGACTAGAACTCACAGTCTCCTGCTTTGTAGCCTGATGCCTTAATCACTACACAAATGGGCCCTCAGAAAAATCTGTACTGTGTTCTAAATCAGGTTTTCATTCATTAGACAAATGCTTGGAAATGAATGGCATACTAACACAAACATGTCTCTCTGTGTGTGTGTGTGTGTGCGTGTGCGTGTGTGTGTGTACAAGCATGTCCTTAATAAGGAATTAAAGCAGAGCAAAAATCATTTATAGTTATTTATAGATGATGGGGAAAATGTGTATCATGAGCCCGGCATATTTCAGGCTGATTAAGTTTTTTATTAGTACCTCATGTAAAGTATGATTGCTGACAGCCATGTGTTCAGAAGATTATTATGATTAACCTGAATCAAATC
>NW_015393910.1:11554-13087 GCF_001527695.2 Protobothrops mucrosquamatus | reverse complement strand
CACCTCTGGTGATCACAGAAGAAGATGTGCGAGATCTATTTCATAGACAAAAGCCTGGAAAAGCACTAGGCCCAAACAAGATAACACCTTCTTGCTTGAAAGCTTGTGGTGACCAACTGGCCCCCATCTTCACTCACATCTTTAATAATCACTAGAGATGTGTTATGTTCCTTCTTGTCTCAAACACTCTACTATCATCCTGGTGCTGAAGAAACCCTCCATTAAGGATTGCTCTGACATCTGTAGTTATGAAAACCTTTGAAAGGTTAGTGCTGGCCCATCTGAAAACCATCCCGGATCCGCTGTTAGACCTCTTAAAATTTGCCTACTTCTCTTCTCTCTATATACCAACAACTGCATCTCAAAGGATCCCTCTGTTAAAGTACTGATGATACAACAGTGATTAGTCTCATTTGAGACAACAACAAACCTGCATACAGATGGGAAGTTGAACAACTAGCCTTGTGGTGCGGCCGGAACAAACGTGAACTGAACACACTCAAAACTGTAGAAATGCTAGTAGATTTTAGGAGAAGCCCTCCTATTCTACCACCTCTTACAATACTAGACAACATAGTATCAACAATAGAGACCTTCAAATTTCTAGGTTCTATAATATCTCAAGATTTAAAATGGACACCTAATATAAAAATGTCATCAAAAAAGCACAACAAAGAATATTCTTCCTGCGTCAACTCAGAAAGCTCAGATTGCCCAAGAAGCTGCTGATATAGTTCTACAAAGGAATTACTGAGTCTGTCATTTGTACCTCTATAGCTGTCTGGTTTGGCACTGCAACCAAACAAGACAGATACAGACTTCAACGGATAGTTAGAACTGCAGAAAAAAATAATTGCTACCAGCCTGCCTTCCATTGAGGAGTTGTATACTGCACGAGCCAGAAAGAGGGCTGTGAAAATATCTACAGACCCCTCGCATGCTGGACATAAACTGTTTCAACTTCTTATCTCAAGACAACGCTACAGGGCATTGCACGCCAAAAAAACTAAACACAAGGACAGTTTTTTCCCCCATGCCATCACTCTGCTAAACAACTAATTCCCACAACACTGTCACATTATCTAGTAGGACTGTATTACTATTCTCCTTCTCATTTTTTCTACTACCCATTCCTTAACTTTTTATAACGTTATTGCTTATATTTCATGATTTATATTAATTGTTTTATTTAGTATCCTAGTATGATTTATGTTGATTGTTTATTTAGTATCCTATGACTATTACTGACTGTTGTATCTTATGATTTATGATGAATGTATTTTATGATTATATCATGATTTATCACTTGTTGCTTGTACGTACACTGAGAGCTTATGCACTGGAGACAAATTCCTTGTGTGTCCAATCACACTTGGCCAATAAAAAAATCTATTCTATTCTATTCTATTCTATTCTATTCTATTCTATTCTATTCTATTCTATTCTATTCTATTCTATTCTATTCTACTCTACTCTACTCTACTCTACTCTATTCTATTCTATTCTATTCTATTCTATTCTATTCTATTCCAT
>NW_015393910.1:6797-8624 GCF_001527695.2 Protobothrops mucrosquamatus | reverse complement strand
TGAAGCATAAATATTTTTTTACTGAAGGCCTGTTCTATCACTTAACAGAGACAAGAAACCATCTAGTGCAGCTGTTCTGGCAGTTCATAAGAGGGAAGCAAATGGTTAGTTATTTTAGCCGTTACTGTGGTATTTTATCAATTTAAAAATGGGTACTATGGATCTTGCCTTGAGGGAGGCACATGTTGCTCTTTCTCAAATAAAGCCAGTCTGTTAACTTTCGTTAGCTGAAATGGACTCTGGCCTATACTGAACAGTGCCCTCTTCTCCTATCAGCCCTTTGTGGTAGACAAGATCAAGAATCAGGAGTAGTAGGAATTTTTTAAATTGTTGTAGGATAGAATAACAGAGTGTTGAAAGCCTATTGGTTTCTCTCTGCCCCTTCTTAACAAAATGAAGGCCAGGTTATTTTGATTTTCATTCTTGTGCTTTCCTCTTTCTCTGGACCGAGTCAACTTTCCTGCAACTCCAACTCCTCCTTTCTCTTCCCTCTTCCAAAGGCTACATCAACCTTCTTTCACAACACCTGGTCCATCATCAAAATCACTCCTAGGTGCAAGGAAGGGCCAGGAAATGCATCAAAGGCATGGGCACATAAGCAGCCTCCCCTCTCCTGATAAGAAGATGCACCTGGCAGCTGATCAAGGTCAATCCTTGAGTCTAACTGCTTCCCATCTAGATGGAGATGGAAAGTGCCCCTTCATCTTTTCCTTATTTCCAGGGCTAGGTCTACACCACATCACAGCTGCTCCCGAAAAAAGCAGCAATGGGGGCGGGGGACCTTGGAATTTGGGGGCTTCCCACAGAAGATTCGTTTTTATAATCTATGGAAAAGAAGCTATATCAAATGGCATTATACAGGTATCTTGGCGCAGCTGGCTGCCTGGCTAAGGGGAGAAGGCCACCGATCTGCTCACCCTATTTTTTTCTTTTATTTACTGAAATGATACCAAAGAGGGAAGAGCGTGTGCCCTGGGCTATTGCTTGATAATGCCACTGCTTCAGCTATATCAAGAGCCCAGGATGGACCATTATTTTGCAGATTCTGCCGCCTGAGGCAACTTGTTCTTTCTGAGTAATGATAAGTTCAACTTAACCTCACAACCGTACAAAGAGTCCTCTGCCAAGATTCTCAGTGCATCCATCCTTTTTTTAAAAATAACTGTCTCAGGACAATTTTTTTTTTTTATTATCAACAAATACATCGGGGGGGGGGTGTTATCAGAGACTAGGGGGAAATAAAAATAACGATTTCAAAGGCGTTTTATTCACACTGGACTGTTTTGATTCTTTTCTCAGCAAAACAAAATATTATTAGAAATGCCCAAATATTTTAAGAGTTTAACATTTTAATTCAGTTTTTTTTTAAAAAAAATGTTCCCATACTTTGTTGGGTAGGTGAGATATGTGCAAAGCTCATTTGCTAAATTATTAATGGAAGAAATAACTAAAGAAAATTTAAGGGCAAACAGGCTAGTTACATCCTTCTGTTCAAACTACAGGAGCAGCTTCATGTTGGTTGCTCTTTGTAAGCACACTAAGCCTGCTTCGTAAACAAGGGTTTAAGGCTGCTTTAAACAAAAGGTAGATCTATACCCAAAAAGTCCTAAGTTGTCATTTTTTTTACTGTGGGTGTTGTGTTCTTTGTATTCCCCCCCCTTAATCCCCTATGCATATCCTGATCACCCATTAAGGGTGATTGCCCTTCACCATTGATCGCCCATTAAGGGTGATTGCCCTTCACCATTGATCGCCCATTAAGGGTGATTGCCCTTCTCCATCTGCATACAGTTTCATGCCCGTTGCTGGTTGGCTAACTAGCAACAG
>NW_015393910.1:0-3656 GCF_001527695.2 Protobothrops mucrosquamatus | reverse complement strand
CATGCCCGTTGCTGGTTGGCTAACTAGCAACAGGGTCTTGCCAGCCAATGGAATTGTGTGATTACAAGCCAGGGGAATCCCATAAAAGAGGGCTCCCCTGGCCCAGAGAGCCAGTCCGGATTTACCTTATGCCTTGCCAATAAACCAAGAGCTGACTGTCACTCGACTCGTGTCTTACTGCCTGCGCGATCTAACAGTGGGCACAACGGCACACATCAAAAATGAAATTTAGTTGTAGATTTAAAATAGGAAAGAATCTGGTTTGCCAGCTATATTTTATGCTGGTTTGATCACAAGTATTACACTGGTTTTGCCAGAAGGGGTTTCAGGTTGATGTAGTTTTGTAATGGGCAGAAGGAATAACCTTGAGAAGCAGAAGGAAGAGTCAAAACCAAGACTTCAAGCAAACTATATCTAAATCCTGGACTGAAATGTAATTTGAGACCCTCCAAGATGAATGGAGGAAGGAACTATTCAGACTTGCATTTTGTTACTGTAACATTAAATTTATTCTTTTTTCTTCCCTATGAGATCCAGTTTGGTCTAGCTAGCAGTTAAGGCTCCAGGCTAGAAACCGGGAGACTGAATTCTAGTCCCACTTTTGGCATGAAAGCGACTGGGTGACTTTGGGCCTGTCATTCTCTCTCAGTCCAACCCACCTCACAGAGTAGTTGTTGTGGGGAAAATAGAAGGAGGGAGGAGTATTAGATATGTTGATTGTCTTGATTTATTTATAAAATGTATAAAAAATAATAAAGGTGGGGTATGTATAAATAAATAAATATAATATAATAAATATAATAAAAATAGTATTAGCATTCATAACTTGGGTCTACCTTGAAGGGCTGACACATTTTCACTGTTTTTATTCAGGACACCATTTTCCTAAATTTCTTTGCCATTTTCCTAATCCACAAGTTATTTCAAGGTGTCTATGATCCCGCGCTGTCAGATTAAAGAGACTGATTGCTGACTGTTCTTCCCACTAGTAATCAACACTTAGTGTGAGGAAAAATGTAGGGAGGCCATCAGTGACTTCCTTGATCTTGTATTGCATTAAAATAGTTATGACAGTACCACCCGGCAGAACAGGGTTAGGTAATCAAAGCAAAGATTTTTAGACTGACATATTTTTCTACCAGTTCAAAGACCAGTAGGCTGCCCAGTCTTGTCACGTGCCTGTTTCCAGAATAGCAATGATTTATATCATCAAAGCATCTAAGCCTATATTTTTAAAAAAGTTTATAGTATCAATAAATCAACTCATTTCCTAACTTCATTAACACAACCACCAAGAGACACATTCTTATGCGAACCCCAGTGGCTAAGCATCAGAACGTGCTCTGTTTTTCTTACACCAAACCATTGTTAAAAAAAAAAAAAGCTAATCGTATCTCACTCTTTCACCGATCTACCCCTCCCAACAAGTACGCAACACAGACAAAGCATTCCAAAAGAACAATAAAGGTTTCAGTTTCTTTCCAATCACAAAACACTCTGAAGTGTCTTTGAAATACAAGACGTATGTGTGGTTATGCCTCAGATTTGAGGTTTTGTTAAGATCCTTAAATGGCACGAAGCAGCAATGATCAAATGCCCATTGACCACAACCACTCTGGGTCCCTTCTCTTGAATTAGGTAAATGGGAAGAACCAGCATCTCTAGCAGAAGGATCCCTTTAGCCATAAAGGGGCTCAATCTCAAAACAAAGCATTAGCTGAAGCTACATGACCGAGTGCATACACTAAATGAACCTTAACTGCTTCCCTGTACTTTAGCCCTGATTTGGTCAAGTGTACCTGATTCCATTGCCCAGTCAATAGATCATCCCCAAGCCTCCAAGCTAGGTCTACGTCACGCAGAGAAACCGGGAAAGAAGCACTGAAATGCTGGAGAATAAGCCCACCAGGTGAAAGTGATAAATGTGGAGCAATCTTTAACTGATGCAAGGGAAAGAGATATAATCCACTGTGATACAGACAAAGGTAGGCTTGCTCATAAAACACATCAATACAACCACCATTTGGGTTCTCACAGGATGTATATGTGATACACAAATCCAGCAATGAAGGTTAAGAAGAGCAGGCCAGTCAAGGTTAGGTTTGAGTTTCATGATGTTTTCTCAGCCTGCCTCACAAGCTTAGATGAATACAAGGTGGAGGTGAAAGAACCATATGTTCTGGGAGTTGAAGTCCACGAGTCATAAAAGAGCCAAGGTTGCCTACCCCTGTTTTAGACCGATCTTCTTGGAGGAAGATGTTACAATGACCGAGCAATCATTAATGAATACACAAAACCTACAAAGCTATGGTCAGTTCAAATGGCATGTCTTTATTTATTATAAATTTTCTCCTGGAAATAAAACACACACGAGAAATGCCACTCCTGGCTCGTTGGTAGCAGGAGATTTAAGAGCTCATTCTCTTAAATTCAGTCATCTTCCAATCCTGCCATTCTCAAGACTTCTGCTGTCATTTCTATGTGGTCTTGGTGCGTCCATCTGTGCGTGAACCTGAGCAGATTGGCTCAAGTTCACGCACAAGCCATGGTCTTCAGTTTTGAAGAGTTCTTGTTTTCCCAAAGTGAGTTGTCTCAGGTCCACCCGCTAGCAAGAGAGACAAACTAAAGCACGGCAGCTCTTCCTTGGGTTTGCTTCTGTTTACCATGACATGTGAATCGTGATGCTTGACTTCTCTTCCTTGGTCAACTCAGAAATCAAGCCTCAATAAACTATGGTTTCTCACTCTGACTCATCAGACAGAGAACAAACTAAAACTCTTGGTTCATGTGTCAATGATCAACAAAGGAGAAGTTTCCCTTTGGGGGGTGGGGGGGTGGATATTCCTTGGAACTGTTCCTAAGAACAAAAACAGCCAACAAGAGTAATTAAGTACCCAAATTATTCATTACAGAAAAGAAGATTTCCTCCCAGTTTGATCCTGTGGGTCACAAATGCAGCCATAAAGAAAAACATACTCCTGGGAACCATTGCAAGGAAAACAATTTTATAATACCTATATATACAGCTATGTTTTGATTCCATGCTACCCCCAAAGATGTCCACATGCAAGTAATTTGGGTTATGACCATGAGAGTTAACAGGCCCTAGAATTTGCTACCATCATAAGGGAATACAAGTAGGCCTCGACTTACAGCCCTTTGTTTAGTGACCATTCAAGGGTTACAACAGCATTAAAAAAGTGACTTATGACCATTTTTCACATTTATGATGGTTACAGTACCCCCACGGTCATGTGATCAAAAGTTTGGACACTGTATTTATGACAGTTGCAGTGTCCCGGGATCATGTTATATCACCTTTTGCGACCTTCTGAAAAGCAAAGTCAATGGGGAAGCCAGATTCACTTAACAACCGTGTTACTAGCTTAACAATGGCAGTGATTCACTTATCAGCTGTGGCAAGAAAGGTGGTAAAATGGGGCAAAGCTCACTTAGCAACTATTTCACTTAGCAACAGAAATTTAGGGCACAGTTGTGGCTGTAAGTTGAGGACTACCTGTATCCTATAATAAAGAGCCTTGCCTCATCTTAGAACTTTACTGAACAATTAGTGCTACTCCTCCCAGGATACTAAAATCTTTAATCCATAATAGAATAGCCAATCACAATTTCAGATTATCCCCTGCCTGGGTGAA
>NW_015393909.1:9698-13088 GCF_001527695.2 Protobothrops mucrosquamatus | reverse complement strand
TGGCAGCCATCTCAGGGCTCGCAGGCCTCCACTCCTGGACTGCGCCGGGCTGGAAGCAAAGGAGGAGAGAGACAGAAGGGAGGAGAACGTATTTATGCCACCTTACAGCAGAAGGTCCATTGCAGTCTTAATAAATTACAGAATGTGGTTTCAAGTTGGGGGTCTGTCTGGGGACCCCAGGTGATTTTGCCCTGGGGGGGTCCCAACTCTGGCCCCAGACCGAAACGTGGCCAGTTCCCCCCTCCCTAAAGAAAACTGAACTCTGCGCTCTCTTCTGATGCTGCAACAGGATCCGGTGTGGTCGCCCAATCCGAAGTCTGCACCCCTCCTCCCTCCGAGGCTTTCCCAGTTCAGCTCTCTTACCTGCTCCGGCCAGGCTTCTGCCTGCAGCACAGCCAGGCTGCTGCCCTAGGAAAAAGCAAATCTGTACATTTTTGCACATTTGAAGTGTTGAGATGCGGACTGTCCTTTCACAGGAATAAAGCTCAAAGGCAATCCAGCTCCCTGAATTCTGTAGGAGCAGCTCCTATCCCATCATTCACAGTTTTTGAGTCTTCTGATAAAAATCAAGCAAATAAATTAAGTAATAGAGGGAGAAGGCAGAAAGGAAAGAAAGGAATCGGTGTCCTATAAAGAAGAGTTCAAAGGGGGACTTCCCAGAAGGACACAAACACCCCCAGCAATCGCAGTCAGTGGCTCCTTCTGAAGCCTCATTCCCACTTAGAGGGACTTTTTAGGTGAGACAAAGTTTTGCAATGTTGGCAGAAGGAAAATGTTTCTTTCAGAGGACTAAAATCCTTTATGTCTACAGGTTTTGAATTGTGTGAATCAGCACTTTGTCAATCTACCATTTTGAATAATGTCCATTTAATTAATACTCTGTGATTAGATTATTTGTGAAAGGCTGCCAGTTCTGGCTATGCTTCATTTCGTCTTTAAAAAAGAGAGTATTTCGTAGACAGCAGCTGCGTCCTCCTGCTAGTTCAGCGGCCGCAGTTCATCAGCATTCTCCTCACTGAGCTCATCCAAGACTCGTGTGCCCAGAAGTCGGCTTTGCTAGATCCAGTCAGCTGTCCCTCCCAACTAAGCCAGGGTGAGGCTGCTGTCTGGGCACAATCACTCCTAAGGGGCTGCACTTTTAGCCGTCCTTAACTCCTGCCACTTAAGTGAAGCTGTGGGCCTGCTTGCTTGCCCCAAACTAGCCACCCAGGTAATGGCCACTCTGGACCTCAGCCTGGCTTTGCCAGTTTTAAAGTGGCCACAGCAAGTCCAAATATGATCCGTTTGGGCCCCGAGAAGGGCTGAAAGCCTTCAGGAGGAGGGCAGGCGCCCCCTCCTGTCCGGCAGAGTCTCCCAGCTCCTTGGTGTTGCCTGCTGGGTGGGGGGAGAGCTGTGCCCCTCTGGGAGGCCCAGGTGTCTACCTCATCACACCATATTTGTCTCTGCTCTCAGCCAGGGGGGGGGGAGGCGCTTCTCTGGTGGCTTGAAATAACTCTGTGCTGTGTGTCTGCTCTGTGGTCAACTTAAACTCTTGTAAGTGCCTATTAATGGCAGAGAATTCCGGGGAGTATCTTTGAAGCCACCCAAGTGAAGCTGCTGCTTCCTAATTCTAGCCCAAAGAAAGCGAGGCCGGTGAGGAGCTGATGGAAGTGGGCAAGGGTGACGTTTTATCAAATGGGACCCTTGTTGCTCCCTTTGGGTTTTCTGCAGTTCTTGGAAAGGGAGGGGTCCAGCTTTCAGAACCTTTGCTTTGCAATGGGAGAGTTGAGGCGTCCGAGCTCTTTCTGTCTTGCCCCACTCTTAGTACTGGGTTTGTTCATAAATAGTAAAGAACGTGCTGCTTAATCTTCTAGTCTCCAGTTTAAGGGTGCTGCTTTTCAGGGGCTCCCTCCGAACAAAGCCCAGCTGAAACAGCTGTTTTCATAAGCAAACTCATTAACAAGGGTGAGGATGCTTCTCCATCTATCGGTTACAAGGCGCTATCCTCACAAAGGAAACATTCACACAGCTGAGGTTGGCCCTCTGGCCTGGCATCCCCCAGACATGGGATGATGTGCCTGCCGCCTTAGAGGCCAATGGGGGGTGGGGGGGGGCTCCCCAGTCTTGGTGCAGAACCTGCAAAGGGGACAGGAGAGGCTCCGAGTTCTGCCTTCCTGGCCGAGAGGGCAAAGCTGCTCCTGGCGGAGCTGCGGGCGCAAGGGAAGGGGCTGGGAGGGAGACCAAGGCATTGGGACAGTCCGAATGAGGCCTGCCTGGGCCCTGCACGTTTTCTCTTCATTTGGGTGCTCTGGACAAGGAAATGTTTATGCAAACTTCATGATCACATGAGAGTAAAAGGGAAGAAAACCTGTAAAATAAGTTTTATATACAAAAGTATTTGTAAATCACTCAATAAAGCCTGCTTTCTTGAACATGCTTAGACTTTTTTTTAAGATGGAATGGGTGAGGTGGCTAAATCAGGAAAAAATTCACTGGTTTTTCCCCCCAGATATATCTCCTGCTCTTTCTAGGCTGCTGCTTTGCTGGTTCTCAGAAGATGGAAAGAAAATCCGTCCTTCAAGGAAGATGCAGTTTGATTCCTTTAGGGGGACGTGACATCGCGACGTATTGCAACTTTTTTTGCATTGCCAGAGCTGGGGTGGGCACGGCCTCCGCATGATGCAACCGGCCTGTGGGCCGACAGTTTGACACCCCTACGAGAAGTGGTTTCCTTCCCCAAAACAGTACAAATTGCTGGCTGCTGCAACGGCGTGCTCGGTCCTTCAGCAGTGCTGCTCCTTGTGCGGAAAGTGGCTTTGGGAGCTCATAGGCTGTGATGGAGCACAAACGCCCCCCCCCAAGTGTCTACTTTAGAGGGAGGGAGTCCCAATGTGGAAGGGTGCTCAAGAGTGACAACTTGGAAGCTGAAAGAGGGAGACTCCCAAAGCCACAGGATAAAGCCTGCCCTACAGGCATCCTCCTGCCTGGTTGTCAATCCACCTTGGGAGTGCAGGAGGAGGGACTTGCTTATCCCTCCTCTCAAGGCAGGTGAGGAGGGGTCCCGGAGGACAGCTGCCAGCCTCTGGAGGAACTGGTTCTTGAAGTGGGGGAGAGGGAACAACAGGTAGGAACCATTAAGAGAAGGCTGGACTGGGAAGAGGCCAGCGAGACCTTGGGGGGAGGGGGGGCAACCTGCTTCTCCATTCAGAAAGACCAATGAAACCCCCCCTCCCCCCCAAACCTGCCCTTCCTTGAAGACAGTCCACCCTCCCGTTATTCTGTGTGTGCATTCTGGAGTGAGAGCCCCATCTTGACCTGTGCAATTCCCTCAGGGAGCTGAGCAGTGCCACTGGTCACTAGTCTAAGCTCAATGCAGCCAGCGGTCTTTCCCCCCCCCCCCCCCCCCCCCCC
>NW_015393909.1:0-7329 GCF_001527695.2 Protobothrops mucrosquamatus | reverse complement strand
AGCGGACCTGACCTAGGGAGGATTTTATTTGGGGTTTATCTTTTAACAATTTGACAGAGACACAACTTTAAAATTTGATTTAATTCGGTTTTATCGGGGGGGAATGTATTTATGTTTTGTTTTAAATATGTTGTGCGCCGCCCTGAGTCCCGCTGGGAGAAGGGCGGCATATAAATTAAATTTATTATTATTATTATTAAGGTGTTGCAACTGAGAAGGTATCAGGGCAGCTTTTAATATAGGGGAGGAGACCAGTCAGGAAGAGAGAGTTTGGAAAGCAGAGGCCATTCCTGTAAAGATGGAACTATCTGCAGAAGACCCTCCTCCCTCTGGGCAGAGAGGTCATGTCAGGTCCCGGTCATAATGCTGCTATTCTGAGGGGAGGGGGGAATGTTACTTTGGGACTGAAGAATTTGTGTCAAGCAGCGAAGCTTCCTGTCTCTGGGACCGCTGGGTGCTTCTAGTTGCTAACAGTGTGGGAGGGGAAGAGGGGACAGTTTTGAATCCACAGGTGTTCCTTATCCACGTGAGAGGTGAAGAGCTGTTTTGGCAGCTAAAGTTTCTTCTCATAATAATTACGGGAAGGTATATGGGACAATGTGGCTGAACTGTCAGAGAGCGGAAGGAAAGTTTTACTCTTTTAATTAACTGTTTCCCGCCATAGTTTCAGAGTTAGCTTTTCTTCAAATTTGCCGGATTGTTTTATGCCTAATAAAGTTAACACTGGACTTCATCAGTTATAGTAGAATTGGAGTTGCCTAAGTCATTGAGAAAGATCCACCCCATATTCCACTGTAGTCTGTTAAAAAATGAAACGGTTTCCCCCTTAAGGCCAGTGCCCCCACCTGTACCTGAACCATTGATGGTAGAAGGGGAACAGCACTTTGAAATTAAAGAAATCCTTGACTCAGGCACACAGAGGGGAACCACTCAATACCTAACAGCATGGAAAGGTTTCTCTTTGGCCCAGGACAAATGGGTAAACAAGAAGCACATTAAGGCCCCTAGAATACTTAAATGCTTCCACAATCGGTACCCAGATAAACCAAAATGAGTATAACCTTTGTTTTCTTGTTCCCCGTTTATTCATTTCTCTCCTGCAGGTACGAATCTCCTTCTTTAGGGGGGCAGCATATCAGGTCCCTGTCAGAATGCTGCCATTCCGAGGGGAGGGGGAATGTTACTTTGGGATTGAAGAATTTGATGCTTTTGCTTTGATGTATCTGTGTGGGAATTAAGGACTCCCTTCTGGCCAGCTCCCGCCTGTTACCAAGGTCGCAGCGCCAGAGAACGACTTGTTATTTTACCTTCTCGTCTTGGAGCTTTCACACCTTCACGCAAGTGGATTGGCTCCTGATGGACTGGGGCATTGGGTTGGGGTTTGAATAATGGGAAATTAGCTTAACGTTTCACGCGGGAACTTCAGATTCTGCCTGGCTTCTCTGCAATCACTTTCAGTAAAAGATCCTTTTGAAATAACGCTTGTTTCAAGAGTCATGTTTTCCTGAGAAGAGAGCCAAGGCAGGACCTTACAGGTCACTCTCGGATGACGTTGGGCACAAAGTTGGGCTGGGCAAATGCAGCAAGTGCCTCGGCATACATCTTGTACCTTCCAGTCATCTGGAAAAGGGAGAAAAAGAAACCGTTATTTTCACACACCGCTGTTGCTGCAAACACTTCCGAAGTGGTATTTCAAGCCTAGGGGCTAAGTTGTTAGCATCCCCTAACAAATATTCACATTAGTGATGGAAAAGGAGGTCCAATTTTCCAGGATTAACTTACCAAATGCTTCATAAAATGAATTCCAATCATTATATATCTGAACACGGCAACAGCGTGCTCAGATGCTATAAAACTACAGAATATGACATGAAAAGTACTGTTCAGGGCAGGTTGTGTTACCCCCACTCTGCAGAGACTCTCGGCCTATGATGGGCAGCTACAGGCCAGGGCCAGAAGGCAACCAGGCTGGTGGTCAATCACTGCTTCCTGGGGTCTCATGAGTGGCTCTCACCGGTCGCCAAAGCTACTTTGCAATAGCTCTCAGTGGGGCCACATTGGTCCACAGCTCCAGTGGCATCACGGGAACACTGAATGTGTGGAAACCTTTATATCAACCCTCCTGAGGGGGCAGTCTCCCATTTTATACACTGGAGAATCACTCGAAGGATGGAGGGGACATATCCAGATAAAAATATTTTGTCCAGAGGAACAAGAGAACCCTAGCTCTCATGCAGGAAGTCCAGGAAGGAAGGAAAGAGGTTTTTGCTTCCCAGCCAGCAATGTTCTGGGAGAGATCATGATCCTGCAGGACTCCATCAGCATCAGGGATCTCAACTGCTCTCTCTCTCTCTCTCTCTCTCTCTCTCTCTCTCTCTCTCTCTCTGTGTGTGTGTGTGTGTGTGTGTGTCTCTCTCTCTCTCTGTGTGTGTGTGTGCAAGCGCTAAATCCTTGGGGGGAGGGCAAAGGTCATCCTAACAATTGATCTGTTTGGCCTGTAAAACCTTCCATTAATAGACAGGAAGATGAAACAGAGATCTGAAAAAGGGCCCAGGACAAGTACTACAAAACTGATCCTCCTGAGATCCTTACCTTGCAATGCAGGATGTTGATATGGGAAGAGCTGCATCCTGCCAACTTTTCCCCCACCTCTGCTGGCCTCCAAATTGTTTCCAGTCACAATAAATAGGGCTAGCATAAAACTTAGGTCAGCAAGACCTGGTTGTAATTCTTTGAGCTGTGGTTAGAATGCAGCATTACAGGCTAATTTTGCCAACTGCCAGCAGTTCGATTCTGACTGGCTCAAGGTGGACTCAGCCTTCCATCCTTCCGAAGTGGGTAAAATGAGGACCCAGATTGTTGGGGGCAATAGGCGGACTCTGTACACCGCTTAGGGCTGTAAAGCACTATGAAGCAGTATATAAGTTTAAGTGCTATTGCTACTGCTTTGGACCCTCCCAGTCATGTTTTGCACCAGGTGAAGGTTCTGGGTTTCTTCTGAGATAATGCAAGATGGTTGTAGCTAAGCAACTCACCACTGAAGCTGAGACTGGTCAGAGGTGTTTGGGCCAGAGAAGCTGCTCAAGGCCGTAATGACCAATCAGTCCAAAAACAGCCTCGGATGTGTCTCTGCTCCTTCACAGGGTGCATTTCCCTGCTCGGGTCCTATACAGCAAAGGCCCTTCTGGGTTGGGGGTCCTGTTCGTCTGCCCTGCCTCTGGGCTCAGAGGGGATTCTTGCCTTTGAGAAGCAGCCACACCACTGCTGATAAGCCTGAACTACTTAAGGACACGGGGGCTCTTAAATAAGTAACCCCGTGGGCAATTCTTGAAAATATCTCTATCTTCTTAGGTAATCCCTTTAAGGAGTATCAAATATCACTAACTTGGATCATCATGATGGAATTATTCACATTTAAATTAGAGCACTGTTTTTTTTCAAAAGAAAGGTTTTAAAATTTTACAGAACGAGGATAATGAATACTTCTCCAATCTGTAATAGTCTTGTTCCCTTAGTCACTCAGAATAAAATATTATTCCAATTGTCGATGACCATATTTTGCAGGCCCTGCAAAACATTAACCTTCCCCGAACAGATGTGTTTTTCCAGAACACAAATATAAAAGGTGATATTCAGAAGAATAAAAGCCACCAGAGTTCAAAATTCCCAGATCTGAAATACATATTGAACAGTTTGAGAGATGAAAAAGGTCTTACCTTGAAATTCCATTCATCATTAACTTGTCTGCAAAGATTTAGATCCATTTCTGCCACCAGGAGTCCATCTCGGGTTCTTGACAGTCCTGGGGTCCGACTTCCATTTGGAGCAGCTATATAACTTGAGCCATAAAAATAGCCCAAGTCACGATGAGCTTCATAAATTAATACAGAACAACAGGATTTTATTAATAGTCAGCAAAGAGATCCACCACAGCAGAGCGACGATTGCATGTGATCAGGGCCATATTATTCTCCTGTTGGAGATAATTTAAATCAGGGGTAGTCAACCTTGGCTCTTTTATGACTCGTGGACTTCAACTCCCAGAATTCCTGAGCCAGCTGTGCTGGCTCAGGAATTCTGGGAGTTGAAGTCCACGAGTCATAAAAGAGCCAAGGTTGACTACCCCTGATTTAAATCATCCCTTGCCCATCAGGTTCCAAATTCAAGCACCCCAGAAAGAAGATGGAGAGAGCCCCCCAGCTTCCCAAGTGCTCTATTTGTTAGGCTTTTCATTACCCTCCATCGGAATCTGCCTTCCTGTCTCTTAAATCCATTAATCCTGCCCTCTGGCAAGAGAGGGACACCTTGATTCTTGCCGATGTGCCCTCCTTCCAGCTGCTATCTTCTCTTCAGGAACTTTCCCCAGGACTCTCCTTGCCCATCTACCTAACCACCCATTAGACTTATATGGGGCCTTTTCTTCAGCTGGAGGGATATAAGTAGCCCCCCCCTTCAAATTCTCAGAGGGGGGGAGGGGAGAGCCACCAAGTGAATGTCCATAGTTGAGGATGGACTTCGATCTGCTCTACTCTGATGCTCCCAATCTGTTCTCCTGACACATTTCTTGGTTGCCTGTTCATCCTCACTCTCCTTCACAGAAGCCTTTCCAATTTGTCTGAATGCTTTTCAGAAGCCACAGTTAGTTCACGGAGAGCAGAGTGAAATTTTGTTCTATTTCTGGGTCATGATCATGTCGTGACCAATTGCAACTCTAGATTCTTGTCATGTTCACTTTCCCAAGCAATAATGTGTTTGACTCTTTTTTCCTTAGGGCAGCATTTCATAGCCTAATGTACTTCCATTGTTGTTTCCCAGCTACCATCAATATCACTCTCTTAGGAAGGAAAAGGGCAGGTGGATCCTCCCGCTCCTGCCAGATTTCAGCCCTCAAAGACTTTGGGGAGACAGTGGGGGAAGAGCTCCTGCAGTTGCCAGCCAGCCAACACCCCCCCCCAAGGAAAAAACCATACGCACCCGGTTTTCCATCTCCAGATGTAAAGGGATTTGGGAAAAATTCCTGTAAGAAGCCAAAAGGTACAAACTGAATATCCTTACTCTTACTCTAAAGCAGGGGTGGGGAACTATGGCCCTTTTATGACTTGTGGACTTCAACTCCCAGAATTCCTGAGTCATTCATGCTGGGTCAGGAATTCTGGGAGTTGAAATCCACAAGTTACAAAGGGGCCACAGTTCCCCATCTCTGCTCTAAAAAAACCAGGAGGCCACATTAGCCAGCAATCCTTGTCCATCCAATAGCTTCTGTCTGCCTTGGAAGCATTTATTGCATCTTCTCGAGCGGTTGTTGGCTTTGAGAAGAGAACATGGAAAGCAGAGATGCCTGTACCTGCCGCCGCCCCCTCCCCAGGGCAGGTACCCTATGACCGGACCCCCAGGAACAATGGAGGCGCCTGGAGCTTCCAGGGGGAGGACCCCCCTCTGGGGCAACAAGCAGAATTGTGGTGGGCATTCAGGGTGTCTAGGTGGTGGGGAAGGAAGGGAAGGGCAAGCCTCCTTAGCAGGAGGGGGCACTCCCCTCCCCAGAAATGGTGGGAAGAAGGCAGCTAAGAACACAGTGAGAGTTTGAATGTTCCCCACACGCATCCCTTATGGACTGAAGCCTACACACAGGTGTCTTTATCAACTTCTATATCAAGTGTTTATTAAATATTTGTTATATAGAGAATTCTGTTGTCCCTTAAGTCAACCATGTTTCGTGTTAACTGCTCCGTATTTAGTGCGTTTCTATTTAGCAGAGAGAGACTTTTAGCCACAGGGTAGCTAAGAAAGCACTTGACTGGCTGAGAGTTGATTCATGGCATGAGCCCCCCTCCCCCATGCTCCTCAGAAGTGGATTATGTACTTGACACACAAGACAACCTCGCAAAGACTATTTTCTCTAAAGCGACAGTTTCTAAAGCCAAATCTTTGGGCAAGGAGAGCCGAAAGTCCTTACCGTCCCCACGCGGTTGATGGCACAAGTGAAGCAGTGGTTGGCAATGGCGGCATTTCTCGCCTCGATGGGCCACATGGATTCACTGTAAAGGCCACCAAGAAAATTATATTCTGCAGACAAACTTTCTCTCCCACCCACGCGGCTTGTTTTGTCATGAAACGGGCACAGGGCGCCCGCTCTCCATTGGGCACCCTGATAGACATGCAATAAAATCCAGCAAACATCTCATAAGACCAGGAATGAAAAATGAACCTGCCCAGGAGCTACAGAAGAGAGTTAGACTTGGTGAAGGAGCCACTCTGAGAGGGCCACCACGTGGTCCCCTGGGCATGGGGCGTTCAGCAAAGCAGAGCCCTACGGGAAGAGGGTCCTTGTTGCATTTGACTTGTGCCTCAAGGCAAACTCAAAGCCAATAAAACTCTTTCTGAGAAAACCCCCGTGACACGTTTTGCACCAGTTGAACGTTTCTCCAGCACGTTTCAAGGAAAGTCCAATTTACAAAGTTTCACTGTTTGAATGATAGACCAGCTACAAGGGGGTGCCGGGACTTCACCTTGATTTTCCCAAGGTAGTGGTGATCTGAGGACCACCTGAACCACCTGATGCCAAGGTTTTAGAGGCAGCATGACCCACCCAACCCAGCTGCCTCCCGAATTCTACCGATCACCAGGACCTCTGTTGGGTCTGTTTGGACTGAAGCAGCATTTGCTTATTTTCATCCTCTCTTTCTTTGCATCCAAACCATGATTTAGGCTTTTTCTCCCCCTCCCAACTGTTGAAGAAGAGATGTGGAAAAATTACAGGGAAAACCCAACTTCCAAAGTCCATTTAGGGGGGGGGGGGTCTGGTTCCTTTGGGTCTCCTTAAAAGAAACATGATGGTCTAAAATGTCTGTCATCTGAAACAGCATCCAGTATATAAACTTAATACAACCTAATCAGGAGGAACCTGCCTGCAACTAGTTATCTGTGGGGTTATGGGTGAACTTGTGCACACAGATTACCTGCTTATGAAGCATTCCTTTACATTTCCTACATAATCTTGGACTGTTCTGCATTACTGTAGGTGGGAAACTGATGCTTACCGGGTAATGGGTGAAATAATAAAGATTGTATCTTGTCTCTATCACTGTTTTACCTTTTGCATTCATATAACCAAGGTTCCTTACATGAAAAAGATTCCACCTCTAAAACTTGAAAATCAGTCTTCTGTATCTGTGCTGCTATGCACTCATGCAGAGAGAGAGAGACAGAGAGAGAGACAGAGAGAGAGACAGACAGAGAGACAGAGAGGAGAGGGTGGAGGTTTGTTCTCTGAGCTTGTGGGTTGGTTTCTGAATATTTTGTTACCAGGCTAGATAAAATCTTTAGTGGACT
>NW_015393908.1:11596-15865 GCF_001527695.2 Protobothrops mucrosquamatus | reverse complement strand
TCCGTTGCTTCTTGTCCTGCCTTCAGGCGCTTTGGAGAATAGCTTGACTCCCTCTTCTTTGTGGCAGCCCCTGAGATATTGGAACACTGCTATCATGTCCCCCCTCGTCCTTCTCTTCATTAAACTAGACATACCCAATTCCAGCAACCGTTCCTTATATGCTTTAGCCTCCAGTCCCCTAATCATCTTTGTTGCTCTTTTCTGTACTCGTCCTTACCTTTGAAGTCAATGGGATCTAGCATTGTAGTGGTCAACTCCAAATCTACACAGGTTGGAATGACTGAGACAAGAGGGAACCCTTTACCATAGGGAAGTTGGTTTGCAATTCTTTTCCATTGCTGCAGAACCAGAAATAATGGTTGTAAGTTGCAATAGCCTGAAATTTTTTTAAAATCCAGGAAAAGTCCCTGATGCTGAGATCTGCACAGGTGGTCCTTGACTTAAAACCATTTGTTTAACAACTGTTGATGTAGGACAGAGGTGTCAAACTGCCGGCCCACGGGCTGAATGCATCTTAGCGAAACCGCACCCATCCCATTGCCAGCAATGGCAAAAAAAGTCATGATAGGTCGCGACACGTCACGTGACGTTGCGAGTTTGACATCCCCAATATAGGAGATGATCAGACTGATCCCAAAGGAGGAGTCAAACGTGTCATCAGTCATGAGCTCCTTTGTGACCACAAGAGATCGAAGTCTATCCTGAATGATCCTAAGCAAGGCAATTGGAATAATAAAGATGTTCCAGAAGCTTCCCAAAACTGGCGTTTTGATTAAGTGTTACACTATCAGAGTAACAGAATTGGATGGAAACTAATCAAGGAGAGAAGCAATCTAGAACTAAGGAGAAATTAATCATTGGAACAACCTGCCTCCAGAAGCGGTGAATGCTCCAACACTGGAAGTTTTTAAGAAGAGACTGGACAGCCAGTGTTGGAGCATTCACCGCGTCTGGAGGCAGGTTGTTTCAATGATTAATTGTTCTTAACTGTCAGGAAATTTCTCCTTAGTTCTAGGTTACTTCTCTCCTTGATTACTTTCCACCCGTTGCTTCTTGTCCTGCCTTCAGGCGCTTTGGAAAATAGCTTGACTCCCTCTTCTTTGTTCCTCAAATATTGGAACACTGCTATAATGTCACCCCTCGTCCTTCATTCCATTAAACTGAACTTGCCCAATTCCTGCAGCCATTCTTCATATGTTTTAGGCTCCAGTCCCCTGATCATCTTTGTTGCTTTTCTCTGTACCCTTTGTAGAATCTCAACATCTTTTTATATTGTGCTGACCAAAATTTGGACAGTGTGGTCTTATAAGGGAAACCACTTCTAATTTCTTTTTATTCAGGGAAGGTTATTCAGAAAATATATTTGGGTGTCTCTTTTCACTTGTTAACTGTTTGGGGTCTGATGTTATTTCTTTGCTAAAATGCAAAAAGTAGACATATTTTGATCCAAGGTCAGGAGGCAAGATTATTGCTTCACTGTAGAATTTTAGGGTCAGTAAATTTTCCCGCCAGTTGAATTCTGACAGTTTATTGTAAACATTGCTAAAGCCTGCACCCATCTTTTCTTTTTCGACAGTACCGGCCACAAGTCAATTATAGCAAATTATTTTCTCAACCAATTCTCATTCTCTGCAAGAGCACAACATTCAGAACATTATATAAAAAGAATATTTACTATTCGTGATGAATATGCATGAATACACACTCACAGGCACTTATATTAATTTGGTATCAAAGGAAAGCGGAGAAACAGATCAACACCTGGGTACAAAAAGACTTTTTTTTTTAAAAAAAAATGCTTTATTTTATTTAAAGGTGAATGCATCTGTCAGGAGCAAGAAACCAGGAGCCAGGATAGAGTTCAAAAACATTTGAGTTTATTGCATGCTATCTATACACAAGAATCTGATCTGCTAAAGGTCAGTACAAATTGGCACCAGATAAGAATCAATGGACTTCAAGTGGGACTTGGGTCTCTTTCAGAGATGTAGAGATTCTAGACTAATGATGCATTTCACCCTGCCCTCAGGCTCATCTCTTACAGCATCCCATTTTCTTGATCATTGAAAGATGTTTGAGGAATTGTGAGAAAGATTATCATTGGCCAAGGCATGATGATTAAAAGCTAGAAAGGAATTTTCTTTAGGGTTGTGCAAAATGACACTGCTGTAGGGCAATATTGCTTGCAAGAAGTCACATTCCACTCCACAGGATGTGTTCACAAAAAAACAACAACAACCAACCACTGCATTTGGTTGAAATGTATTTTGCTTTATGGAGCCTTCCTTCCTTCCTTCCTTCCTTCCTTCCTTCCTTCCTTCCTTCCTTCCTTCCTTCCTTCCTTCCTTCTTTCCCTGTCTCACTATGCAGAGTGCCTCTGGTCAGCTTACAATGTCATATAAGCATAAATATAAAAGCATTAAAATTAATAACAATTCAATAAAGGTTAATTAAACCAAGAGCACGAATGGTACAGAAATGGGCTTTGGTCTCTCCTTAGCTCTCATTAGCTTCTTAGCTTTTTCGGTGTCTCTTTTGAATGGTTTGTAAATGTGGTTTATCTCTACATGTTTGTTGATGGCTGATTGGTCTGAATGCCAAGCTTCCAGAAAGTCCCTAACATTTTTGGATTTGGCTTGGTCTAGGATGCTCACATTGCCAGTTGAAACTATGGTTGAGTATGTTGTCTTGTGAGATCAAGGTGTTTTCATTGTGTCTTCTGAGTGCTAATTGGTGTTCATCGATATGCTCTGCTAGTCTTCTGAAACAACAAGATTTTCAAAGGGAAAAAAATTCACAGGGGAAGAAGAAAAAGAAAATATTACCCTTCCTGGGTATTCTCATTAGCGGAGGAAACAAAAGCAAATTAGAAATGTAAGTCTATCAAAACACACACACACATACACATATTAGCTGAGTGTTCACCTACCAATGTAGAAATCCAATTTCCCATAAGAGGAGCTGTGTAAAAACATATGCATTTTACACCAAAAATACTAGAGAATTCCCAGAAGCTTGGCATTCAGACAACTCAGCCACCAAAAGACTCATAGAGATAAACCACATCTGCATATCATTCAAAAGAATAATAAAAAAACTAAGATGGAAAGAACAAAAAAACACATCATTTAAAGCTGCCAACACCCAGATAAGCAGGGACTAATACCAGACAAACGATCAGGCAGAAAACAATATATTAATCAAGAAACTACCAAGGAAAATACACACACACACACAACAATGGCAAGGTGAGTCAATGTATATAAAACAGGGAGCAAACCTCACATTCACAAGGTTTGATGATGTTACCTAGCTGGGTAATGAAATGTCTGCAAGCAAACAACCAAGCTCAGAGAGCACCAAGGATCTCACAATTTCATTTTCTTCAGAATCTGCTCTTCCCCCAATAAATCTGTTCTTCCTCCAAGAATTTCCTATTGTTCTAGTAGCCCGTGGCTTTCATGGGGTTGCTTTAAGTCCTGTCAAATCCACCCTGTTTTCATGCTGAGTTAATTTTCGGTGGGTTTTTTTAAAAACTATATAACTCATTCAGTGTGTTACATTGTCCTTCGAAATGGTGCAATAATCCGGAGTGTTAACTGAAATTTCTGCCTGTGACTGACTTGAATTGTGGAACGCTGTCTCCAGACACCTTTTAACTGAGGTTTGCTGGCCTTCCTATCTCATTTTCTGAGGAACACAATTGATGGAAGTGTCCGTAGAAATGGTTTTCACTACTGCAATGAAGCAACTTTCTTCTTGAGCATTTTCCTATAATCCGGCCATGGTGTCTGCTTTATCAGATCATCGTCCTGCAGATATCCATCACACAATATTTTGTGCCATTCCCCACTGTTGGTTCTCCAATCATACTTGCTTCTAAATCTCCATATTCATCTGATTTAGCTAATTCCTTAAATGCATTAACCTATGGATCCATTAGATTAATTAGGCGCTTGTATTTTATGTACAGATTTAAAATGTTCCATCATTTCTCCAGGAAGGGGAAAAAAATTATCTCAAGCAAACTTAGAAGTGCTCCAGGTCTCATGGTGTAGATCAGATCTACGCAATAGAAAGCCTGCTGACTGCATGCTGTAAATCAGGGGTCTTCAAACTTGGCCCTTTTATGACTTGTGGACTTCAACTCCCAGAATTCCTCAGCCAGGCATGCTGGCTGAGGAATTCTGGGAGTTGAAGTCCACAAGTCCTAAAAGGGCCAAGTTTGAAGACCCCTGCTGTAAATTAACAGCTGATGATACCCAAAAA
>NW_015393908.1:7505-9605 GCF_001527695.2 Protobothrops mucrosquamatus | reverse complement strand
AGATTTTCTCTTTGTCTTCTTGATTGCTCTGGCTTCAACTTTCTGATGGTTTTACATCTGCATCTGTATGGGGCTAGCTCCTGTTTGGGATAGTTGGTTTGGGGGCAAAGTTGGTTTCTGCTTTTTTAAAATACTTTTGAGGAAATATATTTTTCTGCCCTTTTTAATATTTCCTTCTCTGGGGCTCTGACTTCCCACAATGGTGTTTAATAAATAATTTTTAAAAATAGCAGAGTGTGGGAAGGAACCTGATCTCTTGATTCTAAACACCAGAGAGGTATCTGAGAGAAGCAAAAAGATGATAAACTGAGATGGACTTAGGTACTTCCGGCATGTCGGAATGAACATCCAGCACTAAGCAGATGGTTGAACTAGCCTGAACATCTCTCCAAGATTATCCTTCCATCAAGATCACTGGGGGAAGGCTGGGTGTCAAGGGAATTGTTAAGTACCAAAAAGATTTTATGAGCATGAAATTTGTACCCAGTAATTCATTGGTAAGATGTAATATTAGGCCATCATGCCGAGATGTGATGGCTCTTGCTGACAGGCTTCCGAATTTTCCTCTCTAAATATAGGCCTCACTAGGCTTCTCTCACAGGGAATTTAATGAAATGGCTTGGAGAAATGGACTCCCACCAGGTTGTTGTTTTCCAGGAAAAAGAGATGAGGATTGAACAATTTCACAAGTCATTAAAGCTGTTCAGATGCAAAATACAAATACAAAAATGAAAGGACCGGTGACTCTGGGTACACTCATTAGAGCTATACATTTCCCCCCAAATATTTTTTTTTGCAATGATTTCAAATTTGGGGAGCACTCTGGAATGTACTTGGGGTATACAAGAACAGTTGGAAAGGGAAGAGGAACAAGGAAGTTCCCAACAACTTCATCAGAAACCTGTTCAGGTAAGACTGGAAGAATTCTTTTATCTGGGTTCAAGGATTTAGCAAGACATTCAACAATCTGAAATCAAAACTAATGGAGCCATTCAGAGTAGAATCCTAAAGTGAAAACTTTAGTCATTCACTAATTCAAATCTACAAGTTCCCTTCATCCCTTCCTTGGTCCTTTCCTCCTCTCTTCTCCCCTCCCTACCCCTTCCCCTTTCTCTCCCTCTTCCTGTTCTCCTTCCTTCCTGTTCTCCTTCCTTCCCCTCCCCTCCCCTCCCCTCCCCTCCTGTCCCACTTCCTTCCTTCCTTCCTTCCTTCCTTCCTTCCTTCCTTCCTTCCTTCCTTCTCTCCTCTTCCCTCTCACCCCCTTCCTTACTCCTCTCTTCTCTTCTCTTCTCTTCTCTTCTCTTCTCTTCTCTTCTCTTCTCTTCTCTTCTCTTCTCTTCTCTTCTCTCTCCCTTCCTTTCCTTTCTTCCTTCCTTCCTTCCTTCCTTCCTTCCTTCTCCACACTAGGCACAAGCCTGCCATTTTCAAAGATCCAAGCATCTTGGGAATCAGTCCAGAACCTCAGAGCATCATCAAACTTGTCCCAATCTCTGAATGCTCTCAAATAAAGACTTTATGCTGAAGCTCTTAACCTCTCCCTTTGATGAGGTTGGTGAGCCCCAGTTGCTGAAGCTGAATTACTTAGAAGTAATAGCCTCTTCCTCGATAGACTATCCTCCCTAAGATACCTCTACCGCTGAGTACATGCTGGCTAGGGGATTCTGGGAATTGAAGTCCACAAGTCTTAAAGTTGCTAAATTCAGAGACTCCTCCTCTACAGGCATCCTAATGCATTTCTTCTACTCTGCCCTTTGGCTTTCAAAGCAATGGCATTTGATACTCATGAAGACTTGAAAGAAGAAGATCTGAATTAGCACTGGAGTCCAGAGATATGGCCATTAGGATATGATGATGATGATGATGATGATGATGATGATAATAATAACAACAACAACAACAACAATAAAGTTGGAAGGGACCTTGGAGGTCATCTAGTCCAACCCCCTGCTCAGGCAGGAAACCCTACACCATTTCGGACAAATGGCTGTCCAGTCTCTTCTTAAAAACTTCCAGTGTTGGAGCATTCACCGCTTCTGGAGGCAGGTTGTTCCACTGGTTAATTGTTCTAACTGTCAGGAAGTTTCTCCTTAGTTCTAGGTT
>NW_015393908.1:0-6468 GCF_001527695.2 Protobothrops mucrosquamatus | reverse complement strand
AAAACTTCCAGTGTTGGAGCATTCACCGCTTCTGGAGGCAGGTTGTTCCACTGGTTAATTGTTCTAACTGTCAGGAAGTTTCTCCTTAGTTCTAGGTTGCTTCTCTCCTTGATTAGTTTCCATCCGTTGCTTCTTGTCCTGCCTTCAGGCACCTTGGAGAATAGCTTGACTCCCTCTTCTTTGTGGCAGCCCCTGAGATTCTGGAAGGCTGTTATCATGTCCCCTTTCGTCCTTCTCTTTGTTAAACTAGACATACCCAATTCCAGCAGCAGTGTTCCTTGTATGTTTTAGCCTCCAGTCCCCTAATCATCTTTGTTGCTCTTCTCTGCACTCTTTCTAGAGTCTCAACATCTTTTTTACATCGTGGTGACCAAAACTGGATGCAGTATTCCAAGTGTGGCCTTACCAAGGCATTGTAGAGTGGTATTAACACTTCACGTGATCTTGATTGTATGGATCTCCATTCTCCTCTGAGGACGATTCAGGAGATGGGGGTAAGTAGAGGGTCAGCCTATAACCTTGGTGTGTAAATTTGCATAGCTACTGGACTATTTCTATCGGATCAGGCTCTGTAAAGATTAAAGTGCATTGATTCTAAAATAAACAATTAAAACGCAGAGAGGAGGTAGGCTGGCCTTTCAGGGTCAAAAAGCAAAATAGATTCCCCACCCAATGTTTTAAATCTACAGCAAATTCTTTCCAAAATTTAGCGAAGGTGTAAGGGTGGGCGATGTGGGTGAAATTCAATCAATCAATCAATCAGAATAAAGCTGCAAGGGATCTTGGGGGTCTTCTAGTCTACCCCCTTGCTCAAGCAGGAGATCTTATACCATTTCAGACAAGTGACTGTCCAGTCTCTTCTTAAAAACCTCCAATGATGAAGCACCCACAACTTCTGAAGGTAATTTGTTCCATTGGTTAATTTTCTCACTGTTAGAAAGTTTCTCCTTAATTCCAGGCTGCTTCTCCCCTTGATTAGTCTCCATCCGTTGTTTCTTGACCTGCCTTCTGGTCTTTTGCAAAATAATTTGACCCCCTCATCTTTCTGTCGGCCCCTCAAATACAGGAAGCCTGCTATCATGTCACCCCTAGTTCTTCTTTTCTCTGGACTTGTTGTTGTTAACTGCGAAGTCATGTCCGACCCATCGCGACCCCATGGACAACGTTCCTCCAGACCTTCCTGTCCTCTACCATCTTCTGGAGTCCATTTAAGCTCACGCCTACTGCTTCAGTGACTCCATCCAGCCACCTCCTTCTCTGTCGTCCCCTTCTTCTATTGCCCTCAATCTTTCCCAGCATTAGGCTCTTCTCCAGTGAGTCCTTTCTTCTCATTAGGTGGCCAAAGTACCTGAGTTTCAGCTTCAGGATCTGGCCTTCTAAAGAGCAGTCAGGGTTGATCTCCTCTAGGACTGACCGATTTGATCGCCTTGCAGTCCAGGGGACTCGCAGGAGTCTTCTCCAGCACCATAGCTCAAAGGCCTCAATTCTTTGGCACTCAGCCTTTCTTATGGTCCAACTTTCACAGCCATACATTGCAACTGGGAAAACCATGGCCTTGACTATACGCACTTTTGTTGGCAGGGTGATGTCTCTGCTTTTTAGTATGCTGTCTAGATTAGCCATGCCCAATTCCTGCAACCATTCTACATTTTAGTCTCCAGGCCACTTCCCACTTCTTCAGCGAGGGCTCCTAAAACTTACACGCAGAGTAAACAAATTGATGGGAAACATCTCCTAACCTTCAGAGGAATTCTCCTGACTTTCAAGTTTAAATACCTCTCCCAGTAAACATCATCAGAGCCTCGGCTGCTGCAGTATATTCTAATCCTGTAAGTATCCCTCACTGTTGCCCAGGCTATCACTGCAAAACGCTTCCACAGAGAAGTACATTTATTAAAGTCCTAATAGAATTAGACTACTCTCACCAATAAGCCAGATGGTGGCTTTCCTCCCACCTCCTTTTTTTTTCTTTTTAATTTTTTTTAAAAAAAATGTTATTAGTTAATGCAATCTGGTATTTAAAAGTTTTGAGGAGAAATGAAAAGCGGACCATGTTGATTTTTTTTTTTAAATAGCTTTTTAACACCCTGGTCTTCGTTTTGTGCTCTTTGCCTTCCTGTGTAATGGTTTATCTACTGATTGGATTTTTTGGCCCTTTTTTTTTTAATCCACCAACAGTACTCAAGGTGGCTACGGACAAAATAAAAACCGTGATTAAAACTCAATAAAAACATAATGAAATGCAATTAAACTTATAACACTAAAAAAAAACACAAAGAAACTCTTCCTATTTGTTTATTTAATGTAATTATATCATGCGTGAGATGCCCAAGGCCATTAGGTTAGGAGCAATTTCCATTGGAAGCCAATAATAGGATTCAAAAACAACAGCAACAACCCACAAATCAAGTTATTGCCATTTTCTGCTTCCTGAAACTATTCTTCCTTGCAGAAGTTTCCTTCTTTATTTGGGAGTCAGCTCTTACTGTTGATGCAGATGACTGACAAAGAGTATGTAGAATAGAATAGAATAGAATAGAATAGAATAGAATAGAATAGAATAGAATAGAATAGAATAGAATCTTTATAGAGAATAGAATAGAACAGAACAGAATAGAATAGAATCTTTATAGAGAATAGAATAGAATAGAATAGAATAGAATAGAATAGAATAGAATAGAACAGAATAGAATCTTTATAGAGAATAGAATAGAATAGAATAGAATAGAATATAATCTTTATAGAGAATAGAATAGAATAGAATCTTTATAGAGAATAGAATAGAATAGAATAGAACAGAATAGAATAGAATCTTTATAGAGAATAGAATAGAATAGAATAGAATAGAATAGAATAGAATAGAATAGAATCTTTATAGAGAATAGAATAGAATAGAATAGAATCTTTATAGAGAATAGAATAGAATAGAATAGAATCTTTATAGAGAATAGAATAGAATAGAATAGAATAGAACAGAACAGAACAGAACAGAACAGAACAGAACAGAATAGAATAGAATAGAATAGAATAGAATAGAATAGAATAGAATAGCAGAGTTGGAAGGGACCTTGGAGGTGTTCTAGTCCGACCCCGTGTAAAAGAATTCCATTGTGCAACTCAATGAAAATCAATTGTTTGATTAGATTTTTATCCTGTCTTTATTACTTTATAAGTAATGCCTATATAATATTCGTTCCTTTTCTCCATAACAAGAACCCTGTGAGTTGGACTAGGCCAGAGGTAGGCAACCTTGGCTCTTTTATGACTCGTGGACTTCAACTCCCAGAATTCCTGAGCCAGCGTGGCTCAGCTTGGAAACCTCTCCCTTTCCCCTCAGCATGGCTGGCTCAGGAATTCTGGGAGTTGAAGTCCATGAATCATACAAGAGCCAAGGTTGCCCCTGGACTAGGCAGAGAGAGAGACAGAGAGACAGAGAGACAGAGAGACAGAAGAGAGAGAGAGACAGAGACACAGAGAGAGACAGAGACAGAGAGACAGAGAGAGAGACAGAGACAGAGACAGAGAGACAGAGAGAGACAGTGACAGAGAGAGAGACACACACACAGAGAGAGAGACAGACAGACAGACAGACAGACAGACACACACACACACACACACACACACACACAGAGAGAGAGAGAGAGAGAGAGAGAGAGAGAGAGAGAGAGAGAGAGAGAGAGAGAGAGAGAGAGANGGAAAGAAAGAGCAGGAGGAAAGAAGGAGGAGGAAAGAAGGAGGAAAGGAGGAGGAGGAGGAGGAGGAAGAGGAGGAGGAAAGAAAGAGCAGGAGGAAAGAAGGAGGAGGAAAGAAAGAGCAGGAGGAAAGAAGGAGGAGGAAAGAAGGAGGAAAGAAGGAGGAGGAGGAGGAGGAAGAGGAGCAGGAGGAGGAGGAAAGGAGGAGGAGGAGGAAAGGAGGAGGAGGAAAGAAAGAGGAAAGAAGGAGGAGGAGTAAAGAAAGAGGAGGAGGAAAAAAGGAGGAGGAAAGAAGGAGGAAAGGAGGAAAGTAAGAGCAGGAGGAGGAGGAGGAGGAGGATGAGGAGAAGAAGAAGAAGAAGAAGAAGAAGAAGAAGAAGAAGAAGAAGAAGAAGAAGAAGAAGAAGAAGAAGAAGAAGAAGAAGAAGAAGAAGAAGAAGAAGAAGAAGAAGAAGAAGATGATGATGATCATAAAAATTGTGTTCCACATAGTGCAAAGGCAAGACCGGAGGTCTCTCATCTGCTACTCTGTTCTTTTTAACCTTTCAAACTTATTTTAAGTACAATTTTCTGGGTGTTTTCTATATCAAAATGGCAATGAACTTCTATTGATGGCAAACAAACCATTAAGGCTTGGTAGAGTGATTTGGAGATGTGTGGTTTCCCCCCCCCCCTCAAATAAAAACTTCGGGGTCTTTGCTACAACATATTGATAACATCCATATTCAGAGGCACCCTGCCTGCCCCTGGCTGGAGTTCAGTCTAATGGCAGGAAAGAAAGCTTAACCTTTCAGGTAGCTTAACCTTAATGAAAGGGGAGAAATCCCTGAAAAAAGAGGCTGTTGGGAGGAGGAAGACGGAGAAAAGCCCCAGAGGTTTAAGTTTAGTTGGAAGACAATTGTGAGTTTTGCCCCATTTTATTACTCTCCTTGCCTCAGTTCTTAAATGAATCACTGCAATTGTTAAGTTAGTAACACAGTTGTTAAGTGAATCTGGCCTCCCCATTGACTTTGCTCGTCAGAAGGTCGCAAAAGTTGATCACAGGACCCAGGGACACTGCAAACATATAAGGCCCTGGTCCAGCATCCAAATTTTGATCACGTGACCATGGAGATGTTGCAATGGTTGCAAGTATGAAAAAATGCTCGTAAGTCTTTTTTTTCCAGTGGCTTTGTGATGTGGGAAGTCAGCCCCCCAGAGAAGGAAATATTAAAAGGGCAGGAAAATATATTTCCTCAAAGGATCTTAAAGAGGCAGGAAAGCATGCCCAGTTTTTCTTAATAGCCCCAGTTCTCCCTTCCCCAAGCAGAAACCAGCTCTATAGAAATGCAGATGGAGCCCCCCCGCTAGAAGATCAAGAAGACACCTAAAATCTACATACCCCACCCAAACTCTTAAGACAGGACATAATAGGATTAACACAGAGATAGCAAAGGGCACACTCAGACTCAGGTCAAAGTTCATGCCACAGGAACAACTCCACAAACAAAAGGCTCCAGAGGGTATAAAAACCCACTCCCTACATGTGCTCAGCCCTTTTTCTCTCTTTTCTGCCAGACCCATCTTTCTGTCTGGCTCTCCTATTCAATAAACTGCAACCTTCTTTCTAAAGCAGTCGCCATGTTGTTTATCCTCGGCTTGGACTGAACCACGATGAAGACTTTTCTTCCAACAGTGACTTTGTACGGTCACTAAATGAATGATTGTAAGTCGAGGGCTACCTCTAAAGTGAAAGGAAAATGATTGAAATGGGTTCATATCTTCAAGAATTGAGGAATGTCATCCTGGGATACTGAAGACATTACCTCTATTACCTATTATTGGAGAAGTGGTAAAGTGTTAGAGCAGGGGTCCCCAACCCCCATCCATGGACTAGTACAGTGATGGCGAACCTTTTAGAGACCGAGTGCCCAAACTACAACCCAAAACCCACTTATGCATCGTCGAGTGCCGGGTGGGTGTGGCCCATTGGCTGGGTATGGCCAATTGGGTGGGCGTGGCCAATTGGGTGGGCGTGGCTGCGGTGGTAACGGCAGACTGGGTGGGACTAAAAAGTTCAATCAATCAATTCCAACTTTGCAAGATCTTTTTTTTCCCGGGAGAAGTTGAAATTGACTGATTGAACCTTTTTTTTTTTTTCACATGGTGGTGGAGGCCTAAAGCGAAAAGGTTTTATAAAACCCAGCTGAAGGCCTAGGACTGGGGCGATGGCGCACGTGCCCACAGAGAGGGCTCTGAGTGCCGCCTCTGGCACCCGTGCCATAGGTTCGCCACCACTGGACTAGTACCAGGCTGCGGCACGCCAGCAACTGGTCCGCACAAATAAACAAAGCCCCATGTGTGAGATGCAGGCAGCACACAAAAACCACACACCCTCAGGTCCGTGGAAAAACCTCTCTCCATGGAACCAGTCCCTGGTGCCCAAAAGGTTGGGGGACCTCTGTGTTAGAGGACTGGAGGAGAGCAAATATTTCTCCTGTCTTCAAAATGGGGTGAGAGTGAGCAGGCAGGCAAGCATGCGAAATCTTGACATGTCTTGCTAAACCGATCATGTATCAAGACCTTTCTCTCCTTGAGATCTAAAGAACTACTAAACAGAAAAAAATTGAGCCGGGCGAACTATTTCATCCTTATCACCAGCTGATACCATCACTAGCCTCAAATAATCAAGTTTTTCCTGGATTACACCGTATCAGATTGCAGACATGGGCACTCAACATTTGCATGTCCCTTTCCCGTAAAGGGGGCGTGGAGAAGAATAACGACATGGTCAGGA
>NW_015393907.1:0-13091 GCF_001527695.2 Protobothrops mucrosquamatus | reverse complement strand
CGGCCCACCTGATGGTTGACATGAAGACCAAACTGAGGGAGCTGGGCTCCAGTGTCTCTGATGCCCGGAAGCGGCTGTTGAAGTACAACATTTACCTGGTGGGTGGTGACCTTGGGTGGTGACCTTCAGCTCCCCCACCTCAAGCGAGAGCCACCCAGTGAAGGACAGGATGGCACAGGCCAGGCCAGAAGGCTGAGGGGGCTGCAAGAATACGGTTGGCAGGACACAGTGACTGAGAGGAGACACTGGGACAAGGATGTTGCACCCCTAAGTCTGTCCCACTTTCCAACACGGGTAATCCTTGACTTATGATCACAATTCAGCCCAAAATTTCTGTTGCTAAGTGAGACATTTGCAAAGTGAGTTTTTGCCCCATTTTACAACCTTTCGTAAAGTGAATCACTGGCAGTTGTTAACTTAGTCACGTGGTTGTTAAGTGAATCACTGCAGTTGACTAGTTAGTAACCCAGCTATTAAGTAAATCGGACTTCCCCATTGACTTTGCTCTTCAGAAAGTCACAAAAGGGGATCCCCGTGACACACACACACACACACCCAGTCATAAATACGAGCCAGTTGCCAAGCCTCTGAATTTTGATCACGTGACCATGGAGACGCCGCGTGTCACGGTTCCGACTAATGAAACACTTCAAAGAACTTCCAGGCATTTTATCCTAAAAAGTCTTTTTATTCATGTGACAAAATGTCGGCACGGCATGATAAAAGGGATGCTAAGATCTGAAATCTCCACCCACCGAGCGGTTATTTTTGCTAGCATTTCCCCTCCCTTATTTTGCTGTCATGATTTACGTTCTCCAATTAGTTTGAAGGGCAAAGGTTCTCTTCCCTTCCCTTTCGTGGGCTTTTCCCTCCTCCCTCATTTTCATCTGAATTAACTCTAAAAGTACCAGACAGTTCTGCATATTTTGTCAAAGCAAGAATATTCAACATTAGCAGCGTTGACACCGGGGTTGTGTGATAAAACGGTCGTAAGTCACTTTTTTTCAGTGCTGAAAATGTTGTAAGTCGAGGACTACCTGTAGTTGCTCCTCCATTACTGCCACTGGCCCAGCTTGGTTGTGAAAGGGGAGCAGGGGTCTCTTTAGTCAAGAGGGCACATACCCCCCCACCACCACCACGGTTGCTAAGCCCCTTTCATTTCCCTCCTTAGAAGAAGAAGCTGGCCAGAGCCATGCAGGAGAGGAAGGCCCTTCGGGAGCAACAGCTGAGGCAACAAGGAATTAATGAGCAGGTAGAAGCCCCTGGAGGTTGCCCCCCCTCCAGGGAGATCAGATCCCCCCCTCCTGCAAGGGTGGACTCCCCCTGCCCAGTGGCCAGTCTCTCATGTCCTCCTTCCTTCTGCAGCTCAGCACAGCGCACGTGCCAAGTGCACTCAGGGCCGAGGTGGCTGCGGGGAAGTCCAGGCTGGGCACTGAGAAGAACATTCTGGTAAGTGGAGGAAACTCAGGCGAGGATATCTTGGCCTCCTTCACCTCCCTAGGGAGAACTTCCATTTCATTTTGGTTTGTTTTCTTATTCCTCCTTGAGAGGCTCAGAGGGAAATGCCCTAAAGAGGGCCATGATTGTCAGGCGCAGGAACTCAGGAACCAAGGCTGTTCAGATGAATACAACTTTATTCCATGCTAACTTTAGACAAGAATCTGGACTACTGACGGTCAAGGCAAATTGGCAGTAGATAAGAGTCAATGGAATTCAAGGAGGGCTGGACTTAGATCTCTTGTGGGCACGAAGGGATGCCAAACTGATGACGTGCTTGACCCTTCCCTCCCTCCCTCGGTCTCAGCCTGGTCATCTACAACAATATTCCATTTGCTAAAAGAAGGGAGTTAGCTGCCATGCAGTTGGGATCTGGATGGACAGCTGCCCTCCAAAGCAATAAGGGAGAAAGGAAACAAGAGAACCGGCATCTCAATCAATAAGAATAGAGCTGGAAGGGACCTTGGAGCTCTTCTAGTCCAGCCCCCTGCTCAAGCATGAGACCCTATACCATTTCAGACTAGTGACTGTCAATCTCCAGTGATGAAGCACCCACAGCTTCTGAAGGCAAGCTGTTCCTCTGGTTAAATGTCCTCACTGTTAGGATGTATCTCCTTAATTCCAGGTTGCTTCTCTCCTTGGTTAATTTCCATCCGTTGTTTCTTGTTTTGCCTTCTTGTGCTTTGGAAAATAAGTGGACCCTTCTCCTCTTTGTGGCAGTCCCTCAAATACTGGAACTATGCTATCATGTCACCCCTTAGTCCTTCTTTTCTCTAGACTAGTCAAACTCAAATCCTGCCCAGATGACATTTAAATGGGGTGCATTGGGGGGGTGGGCTCTTGCAGGCAGCAAGTGAGTGAGACTGTCCACTCTTTATGAACTGCAGCATCCTGGGACACAGGAATCCAAATTCCAGCATTCCTGAGATGTGGCTGTTTAGCTGCCTCCTGAATGCATCTAATAGAGGAGAACATACACACACACACACACACACACACACACACAGAGAGAGAGAGAGAGAGAGAGAGAGAGAGAGAGAGAGAGAGAGAGAGAGAGAGAGAGAGAGAGAGAGAGAGAGAGAGAGAGAGAGAGAGAGAGAGAGAGAGAGAGAGAGAGAGAGAGAGAGAGAGAGAGAGAGAGAGAGAGAGAGAGAGAGAGAGAGAGAGAGAGATACACGAACCAGATGATTGGTTCCTCTCTCCAGGGGCTCCAATGCTAGTAACATTCAGGTGGAATCTGACTTCTGTCATTCTGCATTCTTTTATATCCTGCCTTCTGGAACCAGGCAAAACCGCTCCTGACTTTATTCCATGCAACATCACTTTGAACAGGGTTATTGTCAGGCCTGCCCCAGTCTGATCCTTTAGGAAAGGAAGACCCTCAACGCCATTTGGTTGAAGTGGTCAGGTTATTTTGCTAAAAGATGTTGATTGCAGCAAAGTCAGGCTAGAACTGAATTTCCCACGTTCAAAAGATACGGAAAGTTTCCCTGCATGCCAGCCCTTCCCCAGCCAATCAGAGTCCACCTAGGTCAGTGAGGCTGAGTACCCAAACTGCAACCCAAAACCCACTTATGCATCGTGGGGTGACGGGTGGGCATGGCCCACTGGGTGGGCGTGGCTGCGGTGGTAACAGCAGACTAGGTGGGAATTAAAAAGTTTAATCAATCAATTCCAACTTTGCGAGATCTTTTTGTTTCCCGCAAGAAGTTGAAATTGATTGACTGATTGAACTTTTTTTTTTTTTGCACATGGCGGCGGAGGCCTAAAGCAAAAAGGTTTTATAAAACCCAGCTGAAGGCCTAGGACTGGGGCGATGGCGCGCGTGCCCACAGAGAGGGCTCTGCCTGCCACTGGTTCACCACCACAGACCTAGGTGTTTTGAGAATGCTGAGATGTTTAGGGTAATCCACATTCTTTCTCGGTGCTGGCACAAACTGCTCCCCAGCTCTCCTGCTCTTTGTCAAGTTGTCATTCCCCCCTCCTAATTCCTATCACCTACACAAGCAGGTTGACTGCCCATTTGTTTCCTCTCCCCATCTCCCCCCTTCTCTCTCCTAGCCTTTGATGGTAGGATGCCAGCAAGGCACCAAGCAAAAGATGGCAGACCTGACAGTTATCGTACCCCTCTGTGGTCCTCAGCCCCTTCGCGCAGCTTAGTTCCTATTCCTGATTTCCATTTTTGCCTTTCTCTGAACCTGTTCTAGTTTCCCTCTTCTCCTTTATGCCCAGAAAAAGACAAGGAACTCAAGGTGGGGTCTGACCAAAGCAGAGATCAGCGGAAAAATTGCTTCCCGCAATTTAGATATTATATCTTTGTGGATGCAGCCTAAAACTACATTTGTCTTCTTTGCAGCCACATCACTCTGCTGGCTCTTAATCAGCTTGACAACCAGTATTTATTATTCTGAGAACTTTTAAAAGCTACCCAGCCTGTCAGTTCCATCCCAAATTATGTATTTCATTTCTGTGTCCTTAAGTGCCTAATTTGCATTTTGCTTTATACAATTTTCATGTCATTACATTCAGCCCATTTCTCTATCAATGTGGCTTTGATTCTTTTTAAGTTAATTTCTCTTTTTCCGGAGCACTAGTTATCTCACTCAGTTTCCTATCCTCTGGCAAATTAATATTCATTCTTTGCACTTCATCATTCAAACCGTAAAAAAAAAAATACTGATGTGAAGGGGCCAATCCCTGTGACACCCCTACTTGATGGGTCTCTCCAGTTTGATTGAGGACCCGTTAAGGAACCATATATCCTCTCAGCAAGATTTTTGGGCCAGCTGTGTTTTTATTTAGCTGTCATGTCATCCAGCCCACACTTACCTAGCTTTGGAAATCAGGAGCACTTTATCAAAAACTCTACTTAGGCCAAGATACATCATAAATCAGCATTTCCAGGATGTATGAAGAAAGTTACCCAATCAAAAACGAGACAAGATAAGCCTGCAAACTTGTTCTAAGGGTTATCCAGCAGTTACCATATTGTCTTCAAGGGCCTCACCAAGTGACCTTTTTATGATCTGCTCTCCAGCCTTCCCAGGAATTGAGGCCAGAAATCTGTGCTGGATCTTTCTTTTCCCATCTTTTAGAGAGAGGGGTGATATTTATCCAGAATTTCTAGAAGTTAATCAGTAATTGTTTGACTAGACTAGCAGTTAGTTCCTTTAGTACTATAGGTGCTCCATCACCGGAGGTTTTCAAGAAGAGACTGGGCAGCCATTTGTCTGAAATGGTATAGGGTCCTGTTGAAAGAAAAGACTTCATCCTGGTTCATCCAAGCCGGGGATAAATAAACAACATGGCGACTGCTTTGGGGAGAAAGTTGCAGTTTATCGAAGAGCCAGAAAGATGGTTCTTGCAGGAAAGACCAGAGAAAAAGAAGGGTTGAACACATGGGTAGTAGGTTTTTATACCCTCTCTAGCCTTTTGTTTGGAATAGTTTCCTGTTCCTGTGGTATGAACTTTGAGGCTATTTCCTGTGTCACGTATTCTGACCTGAGTCTGGGTGTGGCCTTTGTGAGTTAATTCTACCATGTCCTGTCACAGGTGGGGTATGCAGATTTTAGGTCTTTGTCTTCTTGAGCTTCTGGCTCCAACTTTCCTGATGGTTTACATTTGCATTTGTACAGGGCTGGCTTCTGCTTGGGGGAGGGAGACTTGGGGCTATCAAGGAAAACTGGGCATCCTTTTCTGTCTCTTTAAGATCCTTGAAGGAAATATATTTTTCTGCCCTTTTTAATATTTCCTTCTCTGGGGAGCTGACTTCCCATAATCCCCTACTTGAGCAGAGGGTTCAAAGAATAGAACTGGAAGGGACCTTGGAGATCTTCTAGTCCAACCCCCTGCTCAAGCAGAAGACCTATTCCATTTCAGACAAGTAGCTTTCTAGTCTCTTTTTAAAAACCTCCAGTGCTGGAGCACCCACAACTTCTGAAGGCAACTTCTGTTCTACTGGTTAATTGTCCTCACTGTTGGGAAGTTTCTCCTTAATTCCAGGTTGCTTCTCTCCTTGGTTAGTTTCCATCCATTGTTCCTTGTCTTGCATTCTCATGCTTTGGAGAACAGGTTGGACCCCCTCTTCTTTGTGGCAGCCCCTCAAATACTGGAAGACTGCTAGAACTAGAGTTGAACTAGAAGACCTCTAAGGTCCCTCCCAACTCTGTTATTCCCTGTATTGGCTTCTGTTGTTTGAGGATTGAGAGTGGTTGTCTCTGCCCCTTCCTCCTGGCCTTTGTGACTCCCTAAGGGTCCCACTGCAAAAAGTCTTTTGAATAAAGCAGGTCCTAAAGCTGATAAACAAATGAATGAAATAAATCAGCAAAAGCAATTTGGTCTTGTTGAGGACCGAAGCACAATTGCAGTTGGATAGCTCTGCTTTTTCTTGGATCCCAGTTAACACCTTGCAGACTTCATTCTTCAGCTCTCATTTCAATGTTCTTTTTTTACTTCAAACATATCTAAAGTTTGGTCTGGTGATGAAAGCGTCAAGTTGATCCAGCAGGTTGGGGCATGCTGCAGCTCCCCTCAGCCAAAGAGTGTCTGCTGGCAGGGCCTTTTCTGCGGTGGCCCCTGCTCTTTGGAATATCTACCCCCTCCGAGATCGGAATGGCCCCAACCTTGCTGGCCTTTTGCAAGGCTTTAAAAACATGGGTGTGGACCCAGGCCTGGAGCTCAAAATGTTTTAAGGGTCTCGTTTCCTGGATTTATTCTTAGTTGATTAATCATCACGGCTGCTTTATGTATTTATTCTCTGGATGTTTTTACTGTTTTACGGTTTTTAATTGTTTTATAATTTTAGAATTGCAAGCCGCCCAGAGTCACTTGGTTGAGTTTGGTGGCTATATAGCAATTGAATGAATGAATGAATGAATAAATGAATGAAAATGAATGAATGAATCAATTAATGAATCAATAATGAATCAATGAGGCTAGAAAATGGAAGACCCTGAGTTCTAAACCTCCCATGAACAGAAAGCCAGTTATATGACCTCAGGCCAGTCACTCTCTCCAGCTCTAGGAAGGAGACAATGGCAAACCACTTCTGAAAAACTTGCCAAGAAAACTGCAGGCAGTCTCAGACAATTGGACACAGCTGAAGAGAAGACAAAAAAAAAGAGGTACTTTGTTGGTTCTTCAGTAGCCTCAGCTCCTCCTCAGCTTTGGCATTTGTATCACTCTCAGAAAGAGTGCTAACAACAATAGTAGTAACTGTGAGAGGGACCTCGGAGTCCTAGTGGACAATCATTTAAATATCAGCCAGCAGTGTGCTGCAGCTGCCAAAAAGGCCAACACAGTGATAGGCTGCATTAACAGAGGGATAGAATCAAGATCACGTAAAATGTTAATACCACTTTGTAACACCTTGGTAAGGCCACACTTGGAATACTGCATCCAGTTTTGGTCACCGCGATGTAAAAAAGATGTTGAGACTTTAGAAAGAGTGCAGAGGAGAGCAACAAAGATGATCAGGGGGCTGGAGGCTAAAACATATAAGGAACGGTTGCTGGAATTGGATATGTCAACTTTAATGAAGAGAAGGACAAAGGGAGACATGATAGCAGTGTTCCAATATCTCAGGGGCTGCCCCAAAGAAGAGGGAGTCAAGCTATTTTCCAAAGCGCCTGAAGGCAGGACAAGAAGCAACGGATGGAAACTAATAAAGGAAAGAAGCAACCTAGAACTAAGGAGAAACTTCCTGACAGTTAGAACAATTAACCAGTGGAACAACCTGCCTCCAGAAGCGGTGAGTGCTCCAACACTGGAAGTTTTTAAGAAGAGACTGGACAGCCATTTGTCCGAAATGGTATAGGGTTTCCTGCCTGAGCAGGGGGTTGGACTCGATGACCTCCAAGGTCCCTTCCAATTTTATTATTATTATTATTAACCAGATGACGGCAAGGAATATAAATCCTTCCACATTCTCCACCATTCAGTCAGAACTGAAGAAACTTCTTGGATGAGAAGTGAAATGCTTTCCAGCTACTGTAAACAAGAAAGTCCAGCTGGAACACCATGACCACTGGGACAATTTGGGACATGGTTGACTTTTTGCCTTTTGGAAAACTATGACATCTGGGACAACCATGACCTGGATGATTGAGAGACTCCATAGACATGCCTGCCCTGAGTTTTGCTGTAAAACAAGGGAGCCCTCTTGTCTTCTCTCAAGTGGAGCCACCACCTGAGAGGCAACTAGCTGGATCCTCTGACTGCCTCCCTGGCCCTCACCAAGGCTCCCTATGGGGAGAGATGGCCAGCCAGGCTGTCCTGAAGGCCCCTGTGTTGTCAGAAGCTGACCTGGACATCTCTGGGCACCGAAGTTCTTTCATAAGATCTGTGAGATACATCAAGAAGCCAGAGCAAGCACAATAACAGGAATAATCCGTTATCAGCATGAGTTGGCAAAAGCAACCCTACTGTTTCCCACATATCGCTAAAAGAAAAAACAGATTTTGGTATGCTGAGTTGCATCTCCTGTTATGACACATCGGGACCAAAAGGCCCTCTGCATCCTTCATCTTTCTTGGGCTAAGTGGAGCTTTCAGAGCGGCCTCCAAGTTGAATAATATCATCTTCAGCATCAAAATTAGATTCTGTGGCTGCAGTCACACAACGCTCTCCCCAAGGTAGAGCACACCAACCTTGGTTAGTACTTCATTAACTCCTGTGAGGGTGGAGTTAAGTGTGCCGTGTGAACCCATCCTGATGAGGGCATTTGTAAACCCAGGAAATGATTTAATTCAGTCAACATGTCCTAAAACACAACACAAGGGGAAAGGATAGGAAGAGATGAGTGTCCTAGATCATGAAGAATTGCTTCCTGCAATGGTCAGATCAGAAGGAAGGAAGGAAGGAAGGAAGGAAGGAAGGAAGGAAGGAAGGAAGGAAGGAAGGAAGGAAGGAAGGAAGGAAGGAGAGATCTCTTTAAGAAGACATTGTCCAATGATCTTTAAGAAGAGATTGGACATGCATTTGTCTGAAATGGTATAGAATGTCCTGCTTGAGCAGGGGGTTGGACTAGAAGACCTCCAAGGTCCCTTCCAAGTCTGTGACTCTGGGAAAGAAGGAAGGAAGGAAGGAAGGAAGGAAGGAAGGAAGGAAGGAAGGAAGGAAGGAAGGAAGGAAGGAAGGAAGGATTCCAATGTGCCCACCTGAGCCGATGGTTGATAAAAGCTGGGTTACTTCTCCTTGGGGGGGGAGGGGGGAGAGGGGTGCAGCTTCCCAGCCTCTCTTGGATTGTGGGTTCAAGGAATCCTTTGGCCCCACAACACATGTCAGATGCCTCTGAATTAAGATCAACAGCCGACCAACCAAGATTACCAACCACAATCAACAGAAGCTGAATGTTGACTCACAACCTGGAGAAGATGGACAGCTGCATTGCAGTCATTTTGGACAGACAGTGGAAGGATTTTCATTTAGTTGTGAACGAGCACCAAGTATGTAGCCTGGTCTTTTATGTGGCAGGGCATAATACATGTTTCCTAGCAGAGGAGACCAGGGAAACAAATGCCTTCTTGATTCATCGGCGTTTCGGCAAGGCAGACGCTCCCGCGAGGAGGCTGGTGCCTACAACCCTCTTCCTCTAATTAGTATTCACACCCTGTTTTTTAGGAGTCAATTAAGCATGAAGAGCAATTATTCTTTGCAGGCAGCAAATGCAGCCGGTCTCCACATGAAGCTACATCTTCCTGTAGAGAGCAGGAGGAGAAAAGAAGTCAAGAAAATGAGCCAGAATTCACGGGAAGACATTTTGTGTGCATTTCCCTTCAGTTTCCCCCCACCCCCTTTGGTTAATTAGCAAAATCCAACAAAGCTCAGCTCTCACTTTAGAGCAGGAATCTCCAACCTTGGCCCCTTGAAGATTGGTGGATTTCAACTCCCAGAATTCCCCAGCCAGTAGCCACCGGAATTCTGGGAGCTGAAATCCACCCCTCTTAAAATCGCCAATGTCAAGAACCCCTGCATTAGAGGAACTCATAGCCATGCAGTGAATCCACTCCAATAGTGTAGTAACACATACACACGCACACACGCACACACACCACCCCTGCTAGAAATTGCCAATCAGGATGACCCTGACCTGGAGAACTTCTCCTTGTCCACCTTGGGTGGAGATCTCAGAGCTTCCTTCTCCAGGTCAGGCTGCCTCCTAGTTCTCCAGGTGAAGTTTCACCTGCTGCCCTAGAGCCCAGTCCTCCTTCAGGCCACCACAGCCCTGTCCCACAATGAGGCCACTCGTCTCCTTGCTGGTCTTCTCCCCCAGCAGTTGGGATTCAGGGAAGGGAGCATCTGTTGGGGCTCCTGCTGTGTGGGTGCTGGGCCCTCCTTGGGAGGGGTCCAGGTCAGGAGAGCTAATTTAGAAGGGAATTGCATGAACTGACAGTGAGAACGATGAATTGGAAGAACAGTTTGCCTCCCAGAGTTGAAAACCTCTCGCTGGAGTTTTTCAAGAAAAGATTGGACAGTCTTTTGTCCAAGATTGGCAGAGGACTCCTGCTTGGTCAGGGGGTTGGACTAGAAGACCTCCAAGGTCCCTTCCAGCCCTAGGATTCTATGAGACAGATAGATAAGATGCATGTGATAGACAGACAGACAAGATAGAAGATGGATGGATGGACGGATGGACGGATGGACAAACAAATTAATCAGTGGAACAGCTTGCCTCATGGAGTTGTGGGTGCTCCATCCCTTCAAGAAAAGATTGGGCAAGCCTTTGTCTGGGATGAGGACTCCTGCCTTGGGCTGGGGGCTGGACTAGAAGACCTCCAAGGTCCCTTCCAGCCCTGTGATTCTAAGTGTAGCCTTCCCTTCTTGAAACCCCTGAGCTGCATCCATCAGTAGCTCTTTCAATCAGCTCTAGCTTATGCATAACAGTGCAAGGCCCACTCATACATGAAAATAACGGGTTGCTAAACAAAACACTTAAGTTGTTCAGATAATGCTCGAAACGCCATTGTTTCCCCACTTGAGCAAGAGAGCCTGGGAAAAACATGTCATTATGGAAAGAAGCCACCGGCAGCCAATTTGTTCCCACGACTTGGGGTTTCCTAATACATTAAGCCCAGCCATCATAAGGCACCACCCCAGCCAGCAGATGCAGAAGGCCCCTGCACTGAGGGCTCTTGTCGGTGCCATCCTGCTGAAGTCCAGGGGGTGAGGCTGCGGCCTGTGGACGATTATGGCCTTGGAGAGCAAGAGAGGACTTGAGGCCATCAGGCAGAGCTCCATGCAGCCGCCACGGCGCTCCAGCAGGCAGGTCTGGCACAAATGTTTTCTAGACATTGTGGGTGCTCCATCACTGGAGGTTTTTTAAGAAGATACCCTAAAAGAATGGAATAGAATAGAATAGAATAGAATAGAATAGAATAGAATAGAATAGAATAGAATAGAATAGAATAGAATAGAATAGAATAGAATAGAATAATGGATAGGATAGGATAGGATAGGATAGGATAGGATAGGATAGGAGAGGAGAGGAGAGGAGAGGAGAGGAGAGGAGAGGAGAGGAGAGGAGAGGAGAGGAGAGGAGAGGAGAGGAGAGGATAGGAGAGGATAGGATAGGATAGGATAGGATAGGATAGGATAGGATAGGATAGTTGGAAGGGACTTTGGAGATCTTCCAGTCCAACCCCTGCTCTAGCAGGAGACCCTATATCAGACATGTCAAACACAAGGCCCGGGGGCCGGATGTGGCCCACGACGTGGTTTCATGTAGCCCACGAAGCCATCCTGGAAACAGTGAGGGAACGGCCCCCGCTGCCTTGGCCCCGGCCCTGGCCGCCCGGGAGCCAATGTACAATTTTGTGGTGGCCATCTATGCTGAAACGCATTCAGTCTTAGCTCCACAAGGCTGTCTGGAAACAGCAAGGGACTGGTCCCAGCCGCGTTGACCCCACCCCCTGGGCGCACGCTGGGGAGGTGTCACCCTTTGTGAGGAATGAAGAAATGCACCATCGCCTGGAAGTGGCCAGCAAATGGCCCTCGCCTACTTCACATATCCGGCTTGATGGGCTCCGGGGGAGGGGTTTCCGCAGGCTCTTCCAGTGGACTATGCCTTGGCGCTTGCCCTGGTCCCACCCCCTTCTGCCAGAGACCCTCAGATCTGTCCCACTCCTGCCCAGGCCCCCACAGGCACCCTTGACGCGAACGATGTAGAGCTGGCCACACCCACTTCATCCACACCCACCCAGTAGGCCGTGCCCACTCTGGCCATACCTACCCCCCCCCCGAGGACAACCGCAATGCTGATGCGGCCCTCAATGAAATTGAGTTTGACACCCCTGCCCTATATTATTCTGGACACGTCCAGTCTCTTCTTTAAAAACCTCCAGTGATGGAGGACAGGCCCTGCTTACAGCCTGTCGGGGGAACTTTGAATCTTGTTCTAGACTAGAGCAGGGGTCTCCAAACTTGGCAACTTTAACGTTTGTGAACTTCAACTCCCAGAATTCTCCAACCAGCCATGCAATAACAGAACTGGAAGGGAATTTGGAGATCTTCTAATCCAACACACACACACACACCCCGCTCAAGCAGGAGACCCTGTACCATTCTGGACAAATGTTTGTCTCTGTTTACTTATGCCTAAGAGCTATTATTCTACCTTTCCAGCTCAGATCCGATTTTGGCAAAGGCACACCAGGCTAAAAGCCTTGCCGTGGTTTACGGCTCACATCTGCTTTCAGCCTTCCGGCTTGAATGCGTTTTAACAACTCAACTAGTGTTTGGTTTTGAAAGATCAGATTGCAGATTGCAAAAGTGTCTTCCTCCCTTTGCTCTTCGTTCTAGGAGATCCCGCCTGCGGAGCTGGTCAAGTTAAAGCAACCAGACAGAATTCACCGACGGGGCGTAAGGCTGCAGCTCCCGGGGCGTCCATTGGATGGGGCTGGTGGGGGTGGGGGTAAAAATTATTAAGGTGGTGGCTGAGACCACGTGGGCGTTTTTGCCGAGGTTCATGGACACCCTGGGGGAGAGGGACGGTAGCTGGGGGTCCTTTTCTGCCTGGGGTTGCAGTGGTGCTGACAAGGTCTCTGCCCCTGCCTGAGTACAAGAAGTCCTCGGCTTATGACCTCAACTGAGCCCAAAATTTCCACTGCTAAGCAAGACAATTGTTAAGTGAGTTGTGCCCTATTTGCCACTGTTGTTAAGTGGATCACTGCAGTTGTTAAATTAGCAACACGGTTGTTAAGTAAATCTGGCTTCCCCATTGACTTTGCTTGTCAGAAGGTCACAAAAGGGGATCACTTGATCTTGGGGATCCTGCAATGCCCATGAATACAAGTCAGTTGCCAAGCATCTGAATGTTGATAGGGAGGCCGCAACTGTCGTAAAACGGTCATAAGTTGCTTTTTTCAGTGCTGTCGTAACTTGGAACGATCACTGAGCGAGTGGTTATAAGCCGAGGACTAGCGGTAGGGCCTTGCAAGATTCTTATTGGGGATGGAAAGATCCTTTCCTGATTCAGCCTCTCTCCAAGCGGGTCAAGACCAAAGGAAAGGGGGTTCGGAGCTCCTCAAGGGGGTACCCAGCAGAAGTGCCCCCATTGCACCCACCTGGAGGAACACCATACTTTCAGCTCCCTCCCT
>NW_015393906.1:0-13095 GCF_001527695.2 Protobothrops mucrosquamatus | reverse complement strand
TCTTCTTTGGAAAATAATATTTTTATCACAGTTTTTAATTTGCTTAATGTTTTTACTTTTTTATAAGCCAGGCCACCAAATTGCTTCCATTTAGCATGGATCAAACAATTTTCTAATACATAAAGACTAATTCTATTTAATTATGCAATTAGGGTAAAATATGGTGCTAATATTCATGAGATTCAGCATTATTAGTTGTAAAATTTTAGGGTTTTTTTTATAACCACGACAAAAACATGAGTGCCAGTATATAGAATGGTAATATTAGAGAGGGAGGCTAATTATTCCATTTCATTAAAAAAAACAATCCCCTCCATCCAACTTACAAAAGCAACAACATTTCAGTGAATGTTTGCTTTAAATAGCTTATTTTAAATTAAATATTAATATGTTCATTTGAATATTGGAAAGAGAAAAAAGTAACCAGTTTTAACTTCAAATAATAAGGGGGAATTCCCTTCTTAAACTAACATTAACTATTCTGCTCTATTACAGTAATAGCCACTGTTAATCTCTCTGAGTGTGTCATCTGTCTGTCTGTCTATCATCTTTCATCTTTCATCTATCATCTATCTATATCTATCTATCTATCATCTATCTATCTATTATCTGTCTATCTATCTTTCATCTATCATCTATCATCTATCTATTATCTATCATCTAATCTATTATCTATCTATCATCTAATCTATCTTTCTATCTATCTATCTATCTATCTATCTATCTATCTATCTATCATCTTTCATCTATCATCTATCTATCATCTGTCTATTATCTGTCTATCTTTCATCTGTCTATCTACCTACCTACCTACCTACCTACCTACCTACCTACCTACCTACCTACCTATCTATCTATCTATCTATCTATCTATCTATCTATCTATCTATCTATCTATCTATCATCTATCTATCTATCTATCTATCTATCTATCATCTATCCAGTGCTTTTTTAAAAAAAAAAAAAAAAAAGGTGCCAGAACTCACACACGTCATACAACCCGCCTTGCCTACCCTATAATGTTCCATCCAAAAAAGATAATGGAACTCCATTCTGGGCGTTCTATGAGAAAAAAAGCCCTGCATCTATCTATCTATCAACATCTACTGTATATATATCATGTAACACTCTCTCTAATATATATGTAGTTATTTTTCTGTTAATGTGAGTAACAGCTCAGAGAAAAACTCGCTCACCTATTCATAAATTTTCCAATAAGTTCATGCTTTGTGATTTAGAATCTTATCAGGACAGGCAGATGATAAACAATAGAAAATAAAGAAAACCCATTTGGCTTTATTGTTATTTTTTCATGGATAATTTTATCCAACATACAATATTCTTATGCCTATCATTCCATAATTTACTTTTCTAACTTAAATCAACTAGGAACCCTTTTAATGCAAATGCTAACAAATATGTTCCCACTGTAACTCATTTTCAAAAAGTAATTAATTACCAGTGTTTGCATACAACATTCCTTTTCAATCTCACTTTTCTGCAAATCTGCTCTCAGAGAGGATCGCAGTTTTTGTTCTTTATGATTTCAAAAGTGGCATCCCATCTGTAAATATAATAGCTTCAATGCATCCAAGTTCTCCCATGTCATGTTGATTTCACTAGATAGGACAATGAAGAAGCAGGTACTCTTCCCCTTTCCTTTTCATTTAAATTGATGAGACACAAAATGCTTAAGACTGCAATGAATACAGCCCATTGATTTCAAGGGTTCTTACACTTGTGTAGGCAATGGTCAGGACTGCACTGTGTATCCACAAGAGGGGATCAACCTATTTTTCAAAGCACCTGAAGGCAGGACAAGAAGCAATGGGTGGAAATTAATCAAGGAGAATAATAGCAATAGAGTTATACTGCTTCATAGTGCTTTAAACACTGTCTAAGCAGTTTACAGAGTCAGCCTATTGTCCCCAACAATCTGGGTCCTCATTTTACCAACCTCGGAAGGATGGAAGGCTGTGTCAATCTTGAGCCGGTGAGAATCGAACTACTGGCAGTGGGCAAAGTCAGCCTGCAATACTGCATTCTAACCACTGCGCCATCACAGTTCTTTTATAATAGAACTAATGAGAACTTTCCTGACAATTAGAACAAGTAATCAGTGGTACGACTTGCCTCCTGAAGTTGTGGGTGCTCCCAGATTGGAAGTTTTTAAGAAGACAGACATTTGTCTGAAATGGTATAGGATTTCCTACTTGAGCAAGGGAGTTGGACTAGAAGACCTCCAAGATCCCTTCCAACTCATTCTGTTGTTTTGTTAAGTTCATATCCTTATTACTATCATATACATCCTTGGAATTCATTTCTGAATGAAGTGGGGGGAGTGCATGTTCACAAGAAAGTTTTCAGGCAAAAAAAATCAAGAATTTAGCGGGTTAAGGAAATATTAGAAATATGATAGCAGAGCAATACTTTGGATAAAAATCTATCACCTTTGTAATGGAATAATAAATAATCATGGGGAGGAAAGTTCAAAAAAGGAGTTCAAACCAGCCAACCTTTTGAGCTATTCTTTGAAGTTTGTTTTCAAAGCAACTGTTATCTATAATTGATACTAGATAATCTTGAAGTCTATATGTTTACCATCTTATGAATGTATTACTATGATTAAAGATATTACTGAGGGCTCACAATGAAGACAACACTGTTTTGAACACTGGATTCCTATAGGCAGCCATGGCTGTGTCTCATGTCCTTGCATACACTGCCAACCCACACAAGTTCTTTGAATTACAGAAAAGATTGTCTTCTTCATGATATTCAGGTAATGTTTTCATAACCAGAAATATACTGGTGTACGGTGGCAGATGGGATTAAGCATGATTCCTGAAACCATATTCAATGCATGCGGTTATATATTGAATATCAGTCCAGTGAAACAGAAAAAGTATAGTAAAGATGCAGTGGAACCAGTTTGAAACAAGCCTTAGATCCAATTTGGAATACAAAGATTATTTGAGACGGCCATACTTATGACAAGGCTGTGAACATGTTCATTATGCTTTCTTTACAGCTGGGTAATCTTTCTAGGAAGAACTATGGGCAGTCCTTGACTTATGACTATTCATTAACAACTGTGCTAAAATGTGATTTATAACTGGTCCTTGCACTTATGATTGTTGTTTGTCACAGTCATGTGATCAAAATTCGGGCACTTGGCAACCGGAATGGATTTATGAATAATAACAATAACAGCAGCAGCAGCAAGAACAACAACAACAACAACAACAACAACAACAACAACAACAACAACAACAATAATAATAATAATAATAATAATAATAATAATAATAATAATAATAATAATAATAATAATAGAGTTGGAAGGGACCTGGGAGGTCTTCTAGTCCAACCCCCTGCTCAGGCAGGAAACCCTATACCATTTCAGACAAATTGCTGTCCAGTCTCTTCTTAAAAACTTCCAGTATTGGAGCATTCACAACTTCTGGAGGCACGTTATTACACTGGTTAATTGTTCTAACTGTCAGGAAATTTCTCCTTAGTTCTAAGTTGCTTTTCTCCTTGATCAGTTTCCATCCATTGCTTCTTGTCTTACCTTCAGGTGCTTTGGAGAAACCTTGACTCCCTCTTCTTTGTGGCAACCCCTGAGACATTGGAACCCTGCTATCATGTCACCCCTAGTCCTTCTCTTCATTAAACTAGACATGTCCAATTCCAGCAACCGTTCTTTATAATGTTTTAGCCTCCAGTTCCCTAAAATATATATCATGTGATTGCCATCTGCAACTTTCCACAGGTGACTTCCCACAAGCAGAATCAATCGAGAAGGTGGATTCACTTAACAACCTCATGATTTGCTTGGTGTGTTGCAAAAAATGTCATAAAATTGGTAGAGACTCGCTTAACGTCCACATTGAAGTTCCAATCCCAATTATGGTCGTAAGTTGAAATTTACTTGTAGTCTAAATGAATTCTCATTACACTTGATATTTGACAAAATCCTAGCCTTTAAACTCTGTATGCTAATTTTTTTTCTTTTCCAATATGGTCATATATTTATACTGTCAAGAAGGAACAATGCAAATATCTGTTATGTAATGACCTTACACAGTTGGCGTTCCAAAATAAATAGCAACTTACTATTCTTTCATGTCTCTCAGTACTCTCATCACAAGCATTTTGCCAGTCCTAGACAAAATATTAAATATATGTTTTAACTCCAGATAACATGTTTATAATCCATTATACTCACATCTAAAGCAGTGTTATTATGCAAATGAACTTCTCAACAATATTTGGGGGACTGTTTATCTCTCTAATATAGTTTAAAAATTTAAGAAGAGACAGTAAAGGATGCCTAATGGCAAATGTTTCTATTGTGGGTATAATTTTTCAAACATTAGGAGAGGCAGTTTGAGGATACTGTCATTAGATCTTGTCTAATAATGAGGCAATCTGTACATAAAATCAATTTTCCTTGTTGTATCCTTGGTTTGATTGTTAGCTTAACACAGAGGAAACACCAAAAGGTGTATAGTCTAGGCAATGCCCTTAGCACACCCACACCCACACCCACCCATACATACACACATTCTCTCTCTCTCTCTCTCTCTCTCTCTCTCTCTCTCTCTCTCTCTCTCACACACACACACACACACACACACACACACACACACACACACACACACACACAAATGTGGATCCATACATACACCAACCTTGTTGTGAGAATCTGTCCTTCTTTCCTTACCATAGGAAGATTTGAACATCTCTCTCTCTCTCTTTCACTCTCTCTTTCACTCTCCCTCATTCTCTCTCTTATTCTCATTCTCTCTCTCTTATTCTCATTCTCTCGCTCACTCGCTTTCACTCTCTCTTATTCCCTCTCTCTTATTCTCATTCTCATTTGCTCTCTTATTCTTTCACTCCCTCTCTTATTCTCATTGTCTTATTCTCATTCGCTCACTCGCTTTCACTCTTTCTCATTCTCTTATTCTCATTCTCTTGCTCACTCGCTTTCACTCTTTCTCATTCTCTCTCTCTCTCTTATTCTCATTCTCTTATTCTCATTCTCTCTCTCTCACACACACACACATACTAAGTCTTGATCTATACTTAGCAAAGGCATTTACTCCTATGCAAGACCACCACAAGAATGAGAATTCTTCCACCCTATGAAGTAATGGTAGTTTGTGAGGTATAACAAAACTGAGCATAGGTTGATATTTTGATATGTTTGTTTGTTTGTTTTAAATAGGGATGTCTTTTAGATGTGTGTTAAAAAGTAAAATAAAAAACCATTGCAGGCTCAGTTTGTACCTTTGCAACATCTAACCATAAATCTATCTAGGAAATAGGATTGTCTGTGATGGAAATCATGGATTTATTGAACACTGATAATGAGATAGTGTTCTCCACATATTGTCAAATAGTTGCCTAGTTTTATGGGGGAGGCATATTCAACTTTCCAAACCAAGAAGAGGAAACAGCCAGGAAATCTAGGAAGAATATTCAAGGTGGCTTCTGTTCCCCATTAAACCTAATGGTAGAAGCCGAACTATTAATGATGAAATTTATTGGCCTGCAGCTAAATAGAAATGAAAGTTTCCCAAAGGTCCGTGACCTATCCAATAATGGGAAGATATTAATATAAATATATTTTGGTACGTTTATTGAAAATTCTATCAACTGACTGCTTAGATCTAAATATTATCAACTTTCCTAAGTTATTAAATCAATTACCATCCCGAATGAAAATTTTCCAGTATTTGAATAATGGAAATAAGAAATCAGTCATTTTTAAAACAGTCATCTTTTATGTCGATATGATAAAAGAGCAATTTATGTAATGCTTTTAAACCTGAGGATGTAGTTACTTCACTGTGGCAAAAATCTGCTTTTGTTTGACTTCATTTCAATAGTTATCCTACTTCATGGATTTGAGTTCCTTAAAATAGATGGCATACCCACGACTCACAAACAATAGCGTTGGCATGTTTGAAGGTGTATTGTTTTAGTTTGTCAAGAGACGATATGATACTAATTCATCTTGATGACCTGAATTGCTTTTTTCAATAACATGGGCAATCTTTCCATTATTCTTGCCTTGCTCTTTCATAGGTTCTGAAATATTTCCCTTCACCTTATCTCTTTCAGTGTAAACAAGTATCTATGAGCAGCAGGTGTTTTTGGCAATACAATGATAGTCTGCAAAAACAGATCTTACAAAGCTGTCATGTCTATAATAAAGGTGCCGTCTATATTCTGACAGATCATTGTGCTTTCCGCACAAGCCTTTTCTGCATGGAATGTGTGGAGAATGCTCTGTTGGCAACTGCAATGTCACAAATAAAAAGTCTCTAACAGAAAATGGGTAACAGACAAAAGATATTTCTTTTATTAAAACCACTAGTCTATTATTGGACAAGACTAATGGTGGACATATTGAATAGGGAACCTGATTTCCTGTATTTTGATTTCAAGTTTTCCTATGCATAGAACCAAAGGGCTGGGAGGGACCTTGGAGAACTTCTAGTCTAACCTCCTGTGGGCTCAACACTAACAGGTGGGGGGAGGGGTCGAGAACGACGCACAGAGGAAACCAGCAGCTGGCGCCGACAGCCAGCAGCTGTCCCATTCTACCTGGTAGCGTGGGTGTCGGCTCCGTTGGTTCCAGTGAACATCTGAAGGGCGCCCGGCTCCATCGGCTCCGACAAGCAGCTGATGGGCGTGAGGCTGCAGCAGGGTGCCAAGAGTCGATGGCGCAGCCTGATGCTGAGTGGCTCCAGATCCAGGCCGCCAAACAGTGGGGAGCCAGGAGCTGTCGCCGTGGCCGCAAACACAGCCAAACAGTGCAGGAATGCGCAAGGAACTGGGAGGCTGCAGTACATCTTTCCTGGCCATCTTAAGACTGCGCATACCGGATGCTGGTTAGGCAGGCGGGGGGGTGGGGTCAGTTGAAGGATGTATGTAAGGCGCTGGGAGGCAGTTGCTCCCAGCGCTGACTTTACTAGCTGTTTACTTGCATAAACGCATGCCAGAAGTTCCTTGATTAAATCCAGCCACCTGTGAACTCATCGACTCGTGTGGTAAGGATTTCTGACAAAATGGTTGTCTAATCTTTTGGTGAAAACCTCCAATAATGGAGCACCCACAACTCTAAAAAAGACAAGCTATTCCACTGATTAATCATTCTGTCAGGAAATCCTTATTTCCAGGAATTCTTCACGAATCCCCCTCCAACCAGCTCCCACCCATTGTTTCTTATCTTGACCTCAGGTGTTATGGAGGTGCTATTTATGCAAATATAATCTAACCTATACCAATTTTGGTTTTGATTTGATGATGAGGATTTACAAACAACAACTTGTTGATCATAGGATATTGACTGGAAAAAAAAATGAAAGAGAACACTCAGAACTGCTGATTGAAAGAATAGAACAGAATGCCTGAAAAAGAGGGTCACATATATAGAGAGAGGGATGATTTTCACCTTGATGTTTTGGGGATGTCAACATAAGAAGAAATAAATGCCACCATGGTGTTCAGTAGAGAAATCCGAAATGCATATAAGAGCGTCCATACACTCCCAGATAAATCAGGAAGCATGCAAAAAACCAGAAAAAAATAGTATTAATAGTGGGCATGCAATACTCATTGAGAGTTGAAGACGTTAAAAAAAAAAAAGGGAAGAAGGAGAAGGAGGAACAGAATTGGATGCAACAATGGAGACTCTGGAGAGAAACTGTCCAGACTGCAATATGCTGTAGAGTTTTAATTGATTGCTCACTTTGGAATAGTCGATTTTATGTTTTCTATCTTTCCTCTGCTCTTCATTAGTGAACAGCCCTATTGTTAATTAATTGTATTTGTCTTACTGGTTTTCTTTTTTCTTTTGTTATTTTCTTTTTCTTTTTAAAAAACCCTCTGTGTTTTACTTATGTTTGTAATCTATTCAGAGACCTTTTATTATTGGGGGGAACAGCAGTAGTTATAATATAAATAAAATAAATAAATAAAAATGTAAGTAAGTAATAATAGAAAAATAAATAAAATAATAAATGAATGGATAGATAGACAGACAGACAGACAGACAGACAGACAGACAGACAGATAGATAGATAAATAAATAATAGATAAATAAATAATATTATGTTCCACTCGGGAAATTGATAACTGTCTGTTGTGCCATGTGAGCTAACCAAAGTCTCAAAAGTAAGATTGTCTCTAATTCATCAAGACTAGAATCAAATGCAAATAAGTGTGACTGAATTCACAAGTATTCAGCAGAGGGGAAACGTGTGCAAAATTGTATCTTGAGAGGATTTGCATTTTCTGAAGCCAGCATAATAAGCTAGGAGCACCTTAAAACAGTAGACTGCATTCTGGCTTTTTGGATTTGGACATTTTTTTTATTACTCTGCTAATAGGCCAGAATAATCTCTATTCAAATAAAAGTAATACAACGGTAAGAAAAAGTCTAACCTCTTTTATTTGCCGCTTGATGGAACCATCTGTTTTAGAAAACTCTGTGTATTTGTGCATGAGTTCTTGAGTGAATCTTCAATTTAAGACTAAAAATATATAATTCCACTTAAATGATGAAAAAAATAGTTCATATAGGTAGTGTGTTTTTCATTTAATTGCAGTTCATTCTGCTTCATCTACAGACCAGGAGCTCATCCTGATACTTGTGTTACAAAGCATCAGTTCTTGATAAAACCATAAGCAAACGTCCAACTCATGAAACATTCATTCCTCCTGATTTACAACCCATCTTATCCCAAGGACATAAGGTGATTAACTGCAATTATCGAGAAGATAAATGATTAAATAGCACGCAATGCTATTTCTTAGAGAGTTTCAGGCACAATATGTTCCTCCTTAAAGAGAAATGTCTGTTTCCTATTAGCACCTGCAAATTTCTAAACAGATGTGCATGGAACACTTTCCTATCTGCTGGAGAAATATTTGCCTCTGGTATAAGGCACAATGTCCCCCCTGGTAAGTCTCTTGGAGGCCTTTCAGATCTACTGACTGGGAAGAGTTCCATTTCCTCTTCATCGTTTATTATTTATAAAACTGACTAAAATACAAGTGTTGAACATGAATAGCCCAGAGTTCTACTATTAAATTAAAACCTTATATAGAAGGGGAAAAGATGTGGGGAGGATAATTTGCATTCTCTCTCTCTCTCTCTCTCTCTCTCTCTCTCTCTCTCTCTCTCTCTCTCTCTCTCTCTCTCTCTCTCTCTCCCTCTCTCCCTCTCCCTCTCTCCCTCTCTCTCTCATCAGCCCTCCTCATGCCATCAAAGCAACTTTACAATGGCTGCGGGTGAAGAGTGAAAGCTGTATTTCAAACCAGAATAAGATTTGTCATGGATCCAAATATGGCTCCTCTTCCTTTTGGAAACTCTTTCATCCAAGAAGAAGACAGAAAAGGAGAGTCAGCATATTGATTACAACAAGGTGTGCCTCAAAAGGAGGCAAAGGAAGATCAGCAGGTAAATGTTAATGTGATGGGCTGCAGGTTGATTCCATTGGCAGGCTGGGATTTTCTGAAGTTCTCCTTGTCTTTGGAGATTCTCAATCATCCAAGTCATGATTGTCCCAAAGGTGTTTTTCCAGCCAAGAAAGTCCAGTTGCCATTTGGAAAAGCACCTTTGGGATAAAGTTCTCCATGATTTCATGAAGAAATGTGCACTGGTAAAACAGTGCAGAAACTACCGTATTAGGAAATTAGCAGGGGGAAAAAAAGTAGTTTACAAAGAGCAGACTACATTTCCTAAACCCATTTATGAACTGCAGCACGTACATCAAAATCCATTTTTAATAGAATGTCATGCTGCAGCTCTCTACTAAAACAATGTACGTATAAAGGCATGCATTGCAAGATAACAGAACTCAAAACGCACCGTGTTGGAGAAAAATTGCTTTCAAAAATATGTGTGGCACAAAAGTGTGTACAAAAACATATGTTTTAAAGATTCATATGAAACAGCGCACAAAGTTGTACATTCAGAAATAAATGTGAACATTGATGCAGCGATGAGCTTATGGTTGGAAAATTGACATGTATGTGTGTGCGCACTCTCAACTTACAAACACAACCGTGGCCATAAAATTCATCACTGAATGGTGCGAGATACTCCTTGACTCTACCCAGTTCTACAGTTCTTTTGCCATGGTTGCTAAGTGAATCACTGTGGCCACTGAGCAAGACATTATGTGACTTTGCCTGTCAGGAGCCATCTGGTGGTGATCATGTCACCCTGAGACACCACCATCAAATGACTGTGGGATACTGCAACGATCGTAAATAAGAGGAGATGTCATGATGCTCATTTTTCAGCACTGCATAACTTCCAACGGTTGCCCCAAAAATGGTCATAAATTAAGGACTACCTTACACACATACACACACATTTTTCCCCTCTTGACACATCATGTATCAAGATATCCTTCTCCTCTCCCCCTCCCCTAATTGAGTTTTAGCAACGCAGATATGCCAGTAGTAGGATTCAGGAAGAAAAAGAGAGCAAAACTATACTTACTCTCTCACTTTCTCTCTTCCTTCTCCTCCTCTGAGGTTCAACGTCTGGGCTCTTTGGGACTCTCCTCCCAGGTTCCAAGAAGTTTAACATCTTGCTCTTTGACAACAGCTTTTATTTGTAATTTTATTTGTAAATGCAGGAATGGGAAAAAAGAATGTATGTTGTCACACGACAAGGCCCTTGACATCTTTAAGCATCAGTTATGAAGGGTTTGTTTTTTCCCTTTTGAATTTTGTTTTTCTGTTACAGCAGACAGCTGAGAAAGCTTTATTTCTCCATCAAAGAGATGGTATAAACTCCACTGAATAAAAATTAACTTTGAAAATGAAACTATTCGGGAAGGCGAATAAATTGTTCATCTGTTTGTTTGTTTTTGATAAAATAATTTTCAAAGCTGCAATGTCATATTCCACATAAGTCAAACAGCAGTAAAGAAAATAAAAAACTGAATTAAATGTTGAACAAGGAAAGTTACGGCAAAGGTCAAAATACTTTCCATTACACACACACAATATTGTATCTAATTTAAAAATAATAAAATTAGTCCTTCCCTAACTGTGTGTTAATTATTTCCAAAACAAAACTAGAAGTGAGACTTGATAAATAAACATATAATTATCTCTTCTTCTCTGTTTGTTTCATTATATTATTGTTCTACTGTTGTCCTATTATTAACCATAAAAATGTTTAAAATTAATTCCAAAATCTGACCACAACTGCTTTGCCAGTTATTATGCACTGTGAGTTGCTGATACACATCTAGGCATTATACATCTTTTTTTTAAAAAAAAAATCAAATTCAACATATATGTTAATTTAGATTAGAAGGTGAATATATTAAAGATGAACTGCTGCATTTTGTAAAACCAGATAAATATTTTTCTTGAATAGCTGCAAATATATGTTTTCTTTCCTGCAGTTATGAACATAGAATATTGGCATTTCAGGGGGAAAATGTTAGATTGAGAGAAGCAAAAATAGAAAAAGTACTGACAATGGCTGCGCATAAAAGATGCTTCTAAACACTTGGTTACACGGAAGAAGTCAAATATATCAGAAGAAACATAAAAGTAAGTTAAATGCCATGGAAATGAATTGTTTAAGAAATTTATTATAAAGTTGGTAAAACAAGAAAAGATGGGTCAAGTATGAATGAGTGTTGAATGAATATAGATTAAGTATGAAAGTGATCAGCATCAAAGAAATATGTTGAGATAGTTTGGCCATATAGAGAGAATGAAGGAATGAGAATATGAATGTGTGTCAAAAGGATGAATGGCTTGAGAAAGGGAACTCTGTGCGAGTCATTGGTGGAGCTAATGACATCCTCAAAAAGAAAAATATAACAAGTTCAAAGACAAAAGGGCGACATATCAATTGGTACAGCCACCCCTTGTTTAGCGGCTACCTCATTTATCAACCGTTCATAAATATGATGTTAATAACATATCTTTTAAAAAATCATTTTATGACCAGTGCACACACTTATGACAAAATTTCTGTACCTGACAATAAAGTGCACTGGAGTGAAACTAACTTTCTATAAATGTGGTGGCAGCAATTAGCAATCTTTGCAGCATCTCTCTCTCTCTCTCCCTCCCGCCCTCCCTCCCTCCCTCTCTCCCTGTTTCTCTTCTGAGTAACATGGTTTGACAAAATTGCTTCCAATTCAGAGAACAAATTGTATTCTCTAAATGAGGAGAGGTTGCACATGGAATCAAAAATAGTTTCTAAAGTATGGAGAGACATGAATTATTTTGGCATAGAATAGATTTAATTATGTTTTCTTTTATCTCATATTTTTAATTTCTTTTGCTTACTATTACTATTTCTTTCAGCATAACTTTTCTAACTCAACAAGGGGGGTTAGGGTGGAAATGTATGTAAGTAGGTAGGAGGAACCATACACTAAGACTCATCTTCAAAATCTGTTTCCTATACATTTTTGCAGAGATTTATTTAAACTGGACATAGATATATGTGTAGAGACACTTAATCTTCTAATCTTATCTTTCAGGTTTGTTATAGTACAGTCCAATCTGCTTTCCATTCCATACCAACATGTGATTTCCCTGCAGCCAAACACATAGAATATTGGTAAATAGTAATAGCATTTAGACTTATATACCCATTTCACAGTGCTTTTACAGCCTTCTCTAAGCAGTTTACAGAGTCAGCATAATTGCCCCCAACAATCTGGGTCCTCATTTTACTGACCTTGGTAGGATGGCTGAGTCAACCTTGAACTGGTCAGAATTGAACTCCTGGAAGTGATTAGCCTGCAGTACTGCATTCTAAACACTAGGGCTCTAAAGGTGTCTGCATTCAACCTAAGTAAGCTTTGTATCGTTTTTCTGGAAAATGGCTGAAAAATACTTTAGGTTGTTCAAGATTTCAGAGAAGCTGGAAGACAACCCAGGGCAGCCCGTTCATTAAGTCAAATACTAAAGCTATCCAGATATGTCCTGGGCCATATCAACTCAATCAGACAGAGACTAGTGGCCCATTGAACCAAATTGTGGATATTCATTTATCGTATCTCAAGGATAGTACAGTTGCTATCC
>NW_015393905.1:11041-13097 GCF_001527695.2 Protobothrops mucrosquamatus | reverse complement strand
GTAAGTCGAGGACTAAACCGGTCGTAAGTCGAGGACTAAACCGGTCGTAAGTCGAGGACTACCCAACCGGTCGTAAGTCGAGGACTTTCCCTGCCCGGGAGCGCTGCGCATGCGTGGTTCCGCCCCCTGCGCCGGCCGAGGCGTAGCTGGCAAGCGGCAGAGACGGAGCAGGCCGACCACCAGCTGGCCCAGCCCAAGGAAGGTAAGGCACCCGCCGGAAAAGGGGAAAAAAAATGGCGGACAAAAAAAATGGCGGACAGCCTTGCTTGGCGACCCCCATGAAATGGTCGATCGACCCCAAATGGGGTCCTGACCCACAGGTTGAGAACCACTGTTTTAAATTATCTTAATTTATGCATTTCAATCACAATTGTTTTGTGACTTCGAATTATCTTTGTGATTCTTGCCATGCATCCATCTAGTGATAAATCCATCATTTTCAGCTGCCAAACTGAGATGAAAGTCTGGCTCTAAAGATGGAATTGTATTGATTTAAACCTATCTAGAGTATGTCTACACAATGTAAACCTTTTTAACTGACTTAACAGAGCCTTCCCTTTATTATTTACTTACATTGCCAAAAAGAAAAGTTCTGAAGTATTTTCTATATTCCAGGAAAGGGTGGGTAGTAGTTTCTTAAGAAACCACTGAAGAGTTGAAGAGTTCATTTAGCTGTTTTATTGCTCAAGCCTATATATAGCAATCTTCTCAGAATTGAAGGTTTGCATGTTGTGGGTAAGACTAGATAAGGTTCAAGAGCATTCGGGTGTGCATGTGTTGGACTTTGCCCTCTTGTGCCCACATAAGGATTCTAGACTAAGTCCAGATTTGACTCCTCCCCATGGCTTGCCCGTCTCTCTCCTACACTTTATAAGATTTATAAGGGGAATGGTTGCACAATCACCAGTTGCCTCCAAGTTATAAAGTTTTATTTGTCAAACATATGATTCGCTTTCCCTTGCAGTCCATCCCCTGGTTTCAGAAAAGCAGGGCTGTGCCATAAAAACAACGTGTGCTATGTACTAACCAACCAGTTCTGTTTGTGGGTGAGTCTTAAGAAGAGGAAGAGGCATGGAAGAACTGGAAGAGGCATGCAAATCTACATCTTGTTTCTTGGATTAGATTATCTCACTGCTAGCTTTATATTCTAAGCTTTACTCCTCAGCCTTAAACTAGCAGAGCTTTATTGTGCCTGCCGCCACCAAAGTTTGAATGTAGTTCTCAAATCTATTTCCAAGAATAGAGGAGAAATGCAGTCTTAGGCCTGAAAAGAACAGCCCATTCTTTTTTAACGAGATACAAAGTTTATATAAATGACAGTGATTAGTTGGGAAATAAAGAATCATGGAACACAGATAGATTTCCTGGATAAGTTGACCAATTGACAAAAGACACAGGTGGAATCAGGCACATTTCTTATTTCTTTGACAATGGACACATAAATTGAGTTTTATAAAACGGGATTTGTAAATTGTTCTGTAGCGTATGACAAATGCAAAGCTATCTTTGTACAATAGAAATAGTAGATAGCATTTACAGCATCCTTTTGTTTTTAGGAATAATCGTGCATCAAGAATCTGTATCTGCTACTTTTGGAAGTGGTTTAGGCAGTGCATGTGTTGTTGATGTGGGGGATCAGAAGACAAGCATCTGCTGCGTTGAAGATGGGGTTTCACATCATAACACCAGGTAACAATCAGAAGTTGGGAACAAACATTTTACATGCATTTAAAATTTTTAGTAAAATTTAACATTTTGTCCAGGCCAAAGAATCCTGTGCAAATAGTCCTCAATTATAACCAGTTGTTTAGTGACTGTTTGAAGTTTCAGTGAACCTCCCCAAAACTACTAATGTCACATTTTGAAGTTCCAACATTGACCCCCCCCCCCCCGTGGTCATTTGACTGCATTTTGGGCACTTGGCAAGCAAGCTGCATTTATGGGCATTTGCAGGGCCTTGGTGTCACATAACTGTGGTTTATATTTTTGTCAGAATCCAGCGTTTACTTCTGGTTTCTGGCAAAAGCCAGCCCTTAGTGAACAATTGGTTTGCTTA
>NW_015393905.1:5981-7504 GCF_001527695.2 Protobothrops mucrosquamatus | reverse complement strand
TAACAACTTTTAAAGCGCTCCATGGCAATGGACCTAGGTATTTGCAAGACCGCCTCCTACCAAACACCTCCCTTCGACCAATCCGCTCCCACAGAGAGGGCCTCCTTAGAGTGCCGTCGGCCAGACAATGCCGGCTGGCGACCCCCAGGGGGAGAGCCTTCTCTGTGGCAGCTCCTGCCCTCTGGAATGACCTACCCCCGACCTACGTACAGTTGCGGACCTGCGCCTTTTTCGCCGAGCCCTGAAGGCCCATCTATTCTGTGCGGCCGGCCTGGCGTAGTTTGATTATGTTTCAGTGGGGGGGTTTTGTATGGGTGTGTTTTTAGAACAGGCCTGTTATTTAATTCGATTTTAAAACAGAAACTATTTATTTATTATTGTGGTTTTTAGTATCGCCTGTTCACCGCCCTGAGTCCCGCAAGGGAGATAGGGCGGTATATAAATTTAATAAATAAATAAATAAATAAATCAGATTATGAGGATAAGAATACAGTCAGATCAGGGTGTCTCAACTACATATGATGGTTATAATTTAAGTGTGCTTTTTCAGCTAATAATTGTAGTTTATAAAGCTCGCTTGCTTCAGCTATCTATAAGATTATCTAGTGTTTAATACACAGATGTCATAAGAAACTGCACATAATTTAAAATCAAAGTAGACATGTTAGATGTTCTTGCAGTCATGCCAAAGAAGAAGGCAAGAGACAGCTATTACAGTTGGCACAATCTCTTTATGTGTAATTGTGCTTGTATGCTTACATGTACATTTACAGTATTTAACTATCCTGAAGTATAATCACTATGATGCTTTAATTTGTTTTTATTACCCAGATACTTCTTTTTCAGGGTTTTTTTTAACTAAAATCAATGTATAGGATTCCTATTTGGAAGTTATAGAATTGAGTTGAATGGATGTAATTATTGGCTACACTGGGGATATCCAGTGTAGGCAAGAAGAATACACCATGTTTACAAAAAAGAATATTCTAAATTTAAAATTGCCTCCCCAAAATGAATAGGCAGGGGGGGAAAAGATAGAGATAAACATTCTTTGCAATCAGAGTGTCTGTTTTATCAACCTAACCTTGCCAATTCTAGCAGAAACCAATCCTTGAGTTTGCCCCCCAAAATATATATGAGACACTGTTATGTATGTATACCCCTGCCAGAAGCCACACAGAAAAGGAAGGATATGGATAAAAAAAACCCACATGTTCATATTAATTGAATTATTTAAATTGTAAAACAAAGTACCCCTATATATAAAATTATTGATGTCTCACTTCTACCAACCATTTTCTCTCACAGATACCTAATAATATAAAAACATAGAGGTACAAATGCACACATCCACCCAGTGTGGGGGAGTCAAGATGGTAATATGATGCCAGATCCATCACTTTTTAGGTAAATTGATTTTACATACACACACACACACATATACACATAGACAACAGGGCATGCTCCATCTTCCATCATATCTGTTTTGATTAACCCCCCCCCCCCCCCCCCCCCCCCCCCCC
>NW_015393905.1:0-1529 GCF_001527695.2 Protobothrops mucrosquamatus | reverse complement strand
AGTAGGGACATACTTTCTATCATGGGCCCAAACTGTACAATGATTTAAATATACTTGCCAGTTTGCCGAGCTCTGGGGGAATCAGGAAATTCAGGCAGTTCAGATGAGTATAAAAATATATTGCAAGCTCAAGCTCTCTACAAGAATCTGAGCTACTAACAGTCAAGAGAAATGAGCAGGAATTAAGAAAGCATTCAAGGTGGGCTGGAATTAGATCTCTTGCAGACATGCAAGGACTCATGACTTATGACACATTTGACTCTTCCCTCGGGCTCAGCCTGGTCATCTCCTACGCAGTCCTTTTAATCCCTGGAAATGAATTAGCAATCATCTCTGTTATGAAATTGCTACCGTTTACTATCCTAAGTATAGGGGCACTATATATCAGAAATTTGGAAATAATTAATTTTATTGGATAGTTCTGAATAATTCTAAATTTCATTTGTAAGTATAGTTCAATTATAAAGACAACTAATGTCTAAATTAGACATCACTATTGATGAGAAATATGGAACAAGGAGTTAGAATATCCCATTTGAGCAAATCAACAGCATTTTAAAGAACATTATATATCTTATGATCGAAAGTTGAAATGTTTATTGGGTTCTCAGTAAATTTGCTAAGGGTTGTCAGTCAATTTCAATTCTGTAATCTGAAAGTGCAATATGGGAGGAGGAGTACCCTTAATGTATTTTTGGCTAGTTTCTCACTATCTTGGTTTGAATCATTTTTTCTACATTTGTTTATATAGTATTCAGAAAAAAAATGTCAGAATGTGAATGTCATGCTGAACTGTACATCAAACATCTGGCATTTACCAATTTATTGTGCATGGTGTAACCAAAAAGATGGTTTTACTTCTATGGATGAAGCTTGTATTTTTTTTCTTTTAATGACCCTGTAATTCCTTGCATTGGGATAGAGTCTGGGTGGCTGAATGGAGCTGAGCATTTACTGGCTGGATGCTCTTCCTGATGCCTATGCGAAGCTCACAGCAGTTATTTTTTCTTTGCACCCAGAGAGAGAAATATCTACCACGACCTAGGATTGAATTCATAGCCTCTTGACTGTGAGGCGAGAGCTCCACCTCTAGGCCAGGGCTTTTCAACCAGTGGTACGGGTACCACCTGTGGTACATTGGCATCTGGCAGGTGGTACGTGACCATCCTAGAAAAGTGGTAGCGGGGGAGGGAAATGAGCTGAACCGGTGGCAGCACGGCACAAGCCTGAGCAAGAGATGGCTGGAGGTGCAGGGCTGTCAGGGCTCAGCGGAAGCACCAGGATCAGTGCCGCTTTCCAGCTGCTCGGTGCTTCTTTGGGGCTGTCAGGGCTCAGTGGAAACACCAGGATCAGCACCGAGCTCCAGCTGGAGCTCGGTGCTGATCCTGATGCTTCTGCTGAGCCCTGAAGAAGCACCAATTAGCTGGAATAATTAATAATAATAATAATAATAATAATAATAATAATAATAATAATAATAATAATAATAATAATAATAATAATAATAATAATAATAATAATAATAATAA
>NW_015393904.1:12989-15104 GCF_001527695.2 Protobothrops mucrosquamatus | reverse complement strand
ACTTCTGTACAGGTAGTCCACGACTTAATGACTACAATTGAGCCCCAAATTTCTGTTGTTAAGTGAGACAATTGTTAACTAAGTTTTGCCCTGTTTTATGACTTTTGTTAAATGAATCATTGCAGTTGATAAGTTAGTAACCTGGTTGTTAAGTGAATCAGGCTTTTCCATTGACTGCAATGGTCATAAATATGAACCAATTGCCGAGCATCTGAATTTTGATCACATGACCACAGGGTCCCTTTTTTCAGTGCCGTTGTAACTTTGAATGGTCACTAAACAAGCTTGTAAGTCGAGGACTACCTGTATTTATTGAACAGGCAACTATACTTAGCCTGTTCATATGATATTCTGGAACTTGCTAATGAGTCCAATAATATTATGAAACATCAGTGATGCCTTCAGTCTTAATCTGTATAAAAAGGTGTCTTTAAATTTATTTAAATTTATTTCTGCAGGAAACTCATTAGAGAGTCTTGAATGTTAATGACTTTGCTGCTCGTCATTTTTCTAAAGAGAATAAATAGCAAACCTGAAGTGAAAAACCACCTGATCTGAATGACTTGTAATAAAAACAGCCCTTCCGCTTGCCTTCTTCTATGCTGCCACGTTTCTATGCTCCAATCTTGACTCTTTCTTTAAAACTGTCTTGACAGGATTTTCTCTTAAATCGCTTAAATAAGGAAATCTACAAACCGCTGCTCATTAACTTCTCAGCGCAGACGACGGCAGCCCAGACTCAGAACATCATTATGTCTAAGCTTGATAAAAGGAGAAAAGGAGTCTTTGGTCCTCCTCTAGGAAAGAAAATGGTAACTTTTAAAAAAGTGAAATGCAACTTGTCCCCCTGCTTATGGCAGGGCCTCGGCATTTTTTTTTTCATGGGTATAGTTTGAGTGCAAAATATAGATACAATACCTCCCTCTTCAAAAGCAGAATGGCATATAAATTGCTACCTAATTTTAAAACATAGCAAAACTTTCCCATCGATTTTAAACATGGAAGCAACAGTTTTCACTTGTATCTCACATTCACAGTGGATATGGTATTGCTGTAGTTTTCATTCCAAACCTGTATACCAGCGGTTCTCAACCTATGGGTCACGACTCCATTTGGGGTCGATCGACCATTTCACGGGGGTCGCCAAGCAAGGCTGTCCACCATTTTTTCCCCTTTTCCGGCGGGTGCCTTACCTCCCTTGAGCTGGGCCAGCTGGTGGTCGGCCTGCTCCGTCTCTGCCGCTTGCCAGCTACGCCTCGGCCTGTGCAGGGGGCGGAACCACGCATGCGCGGCACTCCCGGGCAGGAAAAGTCCTCGACTTACGACCGGTTGGGTAGTCCTTGACTTACGACCGGTTTAGTCCTCGACTTACGACTGGTTTAGTCCTCGACTTACGACCAGTTGGGGGTCACGGCATTAAAAAGGTTGAGAACCACTGGTCTAGGTGAAACAATTACTAGATCCTCTGTCTCATGCCAACAAGTCTTAAGTACATTTTGATTACTGGATAGAAGACAGAATTTTGGCAGAGATGGTTTTTCAATCATTCTGGCTGAAGTAATTGGAACTAGAGCAGGTTTATACCCCACCCCCCTTTACACACACACACACACACACACACACACAATTTATGCAGGCATATGATGACCCACCTTTCTAGACAGATACTATTTATGGCATCTAGAAGGTAGAGTAATGAGATGGGAACAATGTATCGTATCATTTTAGATAGAAAATTAATGATTATATTTTACTATTCTCTCAAGTAAATGAACCAAGAAGCAGGCATCTTTACATAACTCAAAGGAAGAAACTGGGTTATTTATTTAAGTTCTTCAAAGTCTGCCTATGCTTGCAACAAGGTGTATAATAAATCAATCACTCAATAAAAATTTAATAAATAAGTGCATACTGGCGCCAGTGCCGGCTGGCGACCCCAAGGGGGAGGGCCTTCTCTGTGGGAGCTCCCACCCTCTGGAACGAACTGCCCCCAGAGATCAGGGTGATCCCTGATCTCCCTTCCTTCCGCCGCGCCCTCAAGACATGGTTGTTCCAGCTTGCGGGACTGGCCTAAGGGATTTTAAAGGGGTTTTAATTACTTTTAATCAGATTAGT
>NW_015393904.1:7800-12603 GCF_001527695.2 Protobothrops mucrosquamatus | reverse complement strand
TTCCAGCTTGCGGGACTGGCCTAAGGGATTTTAAAGGGGTTTTAATTACTTTTAATCAGATTAGTTTAAATATTTCTTTTTAATTAATTTTAAAGGTGTTTTCTATGTTTGTATTTTATCTAATTGTTAGCCGCCCTGAGTCCGCAAGGAGAAGGGCGGGATATAAATGTAATTAAATAAATAAATAAATAAATAAATACTTCTAACTTGACTGTTTTGACAAAACAATCCCAAATTACAAATTACAATTTATACGTAAAACCATTTTACAAGAAACCACTTATAAAACATCATACAACTTAAAGACCCATAATACGGGCCAAAACAAATAGCAGACTGATAGCAAACCAAAACAATTTTAGTGAAGGTCATAGCAAATACAACTCAGCGGTCTCCAATGTACCGCAGAACTTTTAGTTTTGGAACCGGAAACGTCTTCCTCCACAACAGCTTCTCCATTTCCCCCTCTCTCTTGTTCCCCACTGTGTCTCCTGAAAACCTCTCACACAAGGAAGAATTTGGGTGATGACACCAAAGGCTATAGGAAAAAGGGGTGATTGTAAACAGCTGAACAAAATTTGCCCTAGTAGAAAATATAGTGAAAAGACCTAGACAGTAATTTTCTCATCCACTGGTTTTGTTACTGCCATTTAGCAGTTCAAATTGAGTAAAATTGCCTCCATTAATATGCAAATAAATTGCAAAAAAGTCATTGGGAAGTGGAACCGCACTTTTCTTAATCTCTCTTTTCTTGCAATCAGTTTGCATTGTTTCATTGATCAGCTACCTCATGGGCAGCATCCATGACAATAACCTTTTTAAAGAAAGCTCATCAAAGAAGAAAAAAAGAGAGGAAGGAATTAGCTTGGGTTCACATATTACACTAAGACAGTGGTTCTCAACCTGTGGGTCGGGACCCCATTTGGGGTCGATCGACCATTTCATGGGGGTCGCCAAGCAAGGCTGTCCACCATTTTTTTTGTCCGCCATTTTTTTTGTCCGCCATTTTTCCCCCCTTTTCCGGCGGGTGCCTTACCTCCCTTGGGCTGGGCCAGCTGATGGTCGGCCTGCTCCGTCTCTGCCGCTTGCCAGGTACGCCTCGGCCGGCGCAGGGGGCGGAACCACGCATGCGCGGTGCTCCCGGGCAGGGAAAGTCCTCGACTTACGACCGGTTGGGTAGTCCTCGACTTACGACCGGTTTAGTCCTCGACTTACGACCGGTTTAGTCCTTGACTTACGACCGGTTGGGGTCGCAGCATTAAAAAGGTTGAGAACCACTGCACTAAGACATGGCTTCTTTAACCACAATTTATTACTTATACTACAACTGCCTGTGTTTATGCAACATACAAACAAAAAGAAACCAGATTGTAATATAGCATGGTACATTAGAGCTCTATATCTGAACTGCAAAAATGGAGATGGAAGAATTTCCTTAATACTTATTTCTAGTGGTCTTCCAGATTTTTGTAACGCTACATACCAAAGATATATACTTTTAGTACAGGAATAGACTATCTATCCTAAGAGTAAGTATAGTACAGGCAGCAGAGCAAAGGACTGAATGCTGTTCTTAACCCTTGATTTAGAACTGAGTGAAGGTACCTGAGATATAGTCTAAGAGGTGTGGGACTCCAATCAGTCAGTACAGAAAGTGGGAATTTTCCTATAGCATCTTATACTATCTTAGAAATATGTAAGAGGAGAGAGTAGGTTAGTTGTGACTAGAAACAAGCTTACTCTAGATGAGATCAGCAACATATTTTTAACGTCTTTGCGTGTAACCTATGGAGTGTGTATAGAATCTGTGTCCTTTTGAGAAACGGTTTTGTTTTTTTTAGGTGGTATTTGTTGATGATGTCAATATGCCAGCAAGAGAAGTCTATGGGGCTCAACCTCCAGTGGAGTTACTTCGTCAGTGGTTGGATCACTGGAACTGGTATGACCTGAAAGACTGTACTATGATTAGACTTGTGGACATCCAGATCATTTGTGCAATGGGGCCAGCAGGTATGTTTTTTTAGTTCTAGATAGAGAACACATCTCTAAAGTGCCAAACCTGCTACTGATTTACTCTTTTTAAATATTTAAATTAAGTCATGTCTTTTCTTCTCATTCATGCATCATCATTTAAATTTGCTTGTATGGGGAGGGGCCTCTAAGGCTGAAAATGGCCAAGTCTTTGAGACGGTTTGTATAGAGCCTCAGTGCTCTGTTGCAGTTGAGCTGAGAGTTGCAAAAATGAACCCTCTTTTCTCCTGAGTTTCCTATGATTGGTTTAGGGCAGGGGCCCCCAACCCTCGGTTTGTGGACCAGCACCGGGCTATGGCATGCCAGAAACTGGACCGCACAAACAAGTCATTTGCGGGCAGCACGTGAAACCACACCTCTTCTGGTCCATGGAAAATCCTCTCTCCACAGAACTGGTTGGTGGTGCCCAAATGATTGGGGGCCACTGGTTTAGTGGGAAAATATGGAGGGAGATCTACAATTTAGTATGTGGAAATAATAATTCCAGAATTCCTTGCCCAAGCTTTGCTTAAAAGATGTGGTTTGTTTAAGAGATCCTATAAGCCTTGTCTCAATGTGATTAAAAATGTAGATTTGTCACTGTTGTAGCTACCTTGATCAATTCTAAATATTAGCATGGATTGAGAACCTTTACAAGTAATAACTGTAATTCTTTAGTGTGTGATTATTGATGCAGCAAGACTGTGGATAGAATTGCTGTCACTTTTACTGCCATACTTAGTGTGTGAAAGACTTACGCATTCCTCCTTCCTCAAAATAAATTGTCTTTTGCCACTGTGGCATGTGTATATGGATTATAAGCTGCTCTTAACAGAAAGTCCCCTTTGATTGATGCATGGAGAATAGGAAGAATTCAAACTGGTTGCAGAAGTGTTTGATAGATTTACATTTATTATGTGCACATCAGTGATTTGCTTCTGCTACAGGTGGAGGTCGAAATCCGATCACTCCTCGATATCTGCGACACTTCAACACAATTACCATTAATGAATTTGATGATATTTCGATGTATACAATTTTCTCCCGAATTATAGATTGGCATCTTACTATATGGTAGGTGACATTGTTATATTGTGGCATATTAACCTAAATAAAAAGAAAGATAATGATTGCCTGCCATAATATCCTTCCTAAGCATCATGCCATCCAGAAGCACTGAGCTGTAATATCTGCATTTCCCACCAGCAGGTCTCCAAAGATATCTTTGAACATATCAACATCATGAAGAATTGACCCTCTGATGGCATCACAGCACACCAATATATTGTAGACAATCTTCAAATTAACTATTAAAAACCATTACCTTCCCCCTCCCAATTCCAGGAGAGTGCACACAGTTTCCTTAGTAATACACCACTTTGCAGGATCCATACCCATGTTCCTGGATTCCCAGACCAGATACCAAAGCCATATCTTCAGGTCCTTGTGGAAGTCCAGCAAATTTGGGTGCAGTCTGAATTCATGGGGAATGATAGTCTAAAGCAGTGGTTCTCAACCTTTCTAATGCCGCGACCCTTTAATACAGTTACTCATGTGGTGACCTCCAACCTTAAGGGCTCTCCAAGCGCACACTGACGCTGCCCATTGACCTGCCGTGCCCGGGGCTCAGCGCACCTCGCCTGTCCTCGCTTCACTTCCGAAGGTCACTGGCCTGCCCGGCTCCAGCTGGCCAGGGATGGGGGGGCAGGAAGGCTGCTCCGCCAGCTCCGCCCAGTCTGGTTGGAGAAGCGCCCAGGCGGGGAGAAGGAGAGCGAGAGAGAGAGAGAGAGAGAGCCAAGAGGGCGACAGCGCCGGCAGAGCTTAGTTCAGCCTCCTCCGCTGAAAGGGCCATGAAGCAGCGCAGCCTCCCTTAGGAGATGCTTGACGGAAACCAATCCGACGCTGCAACGGCTCCCAGCTCGAAGCCGTGCGGAGACGGATAGAGGAGCGGTGTCTCGGTTCCTAAGACCATCGGAAATATGTGTTTTCTGATGGTCTTAGGCAATCCCTGTGAAAGGGTCGTTCGACCCCCAAAGAGGTCGCGACCCACAGGTTGAGAACCGCTGGTCTAAAGGGTGGATGCCATGGCAGGAAAGGCTTTTCTCCTGGGTCCCATCAGATGGCATTCATTTGCAACATGCCATTTTGCTGGATGTGATAGTTATAATTTTATAATGAATGAATGAATGAATGAATGAATGAATGAATGAATGAATGAATTAGGGTTGACACAAATGTGAGGCACTTCCCTAAAGATTTTGGCTGTTGTGCCCTAAATTATATCTATTTTCCAACTTGTTGCCAATTGTGCAACCTTCAGTGTTCTGAATATGAATATCTTCATATCAGAATAAACAAGGAAATTACTGTATTATTCCTAGCATGTTACTTGGGCTACCCCAATAATCTCATTATAAACTAAAGAACACCAGGAACTAGACAACTAAGCAACTAAGGAACATTTAAGAACAAGGATTGGATTGTAAAATCATTTGACTTCTTTGTGAAATTCATTCATACCAGATGCTGCCACCATCCGGACAACATCTGAATATATCCCCAGTCCTTGGCATTATTTAAAATCTGTTCATAATTGGTTGTTGCTGGTTTTGTTTAGTGAATAGCTTTATTGATGACTATTACTATATATCCAAGTGTTTTATAGCCATCCTCTGTAAACCACACATATTTAAAATGCAATGCAAAGAATTTGATGAATGTAGGAAACTGTCCAAGTTTCTATTTTGTGTTCTATGAGCTGTCCTACTGCTTTCATCTTTTCAATCAACAGTT
>NW_015393904.1:0-4995 GCF_001527695.2 Protobothrops mucrosquamatus | reverse complement strand
CTGGAATTAATTTCCACTTTCCAATCCCTGCTGGAAAAAAAGAGAGCGTAAGTATGATTGATGTGGCATTTGTTAGCAAAAGTAATTTTTTACTGTTTCTTCTACCACTGTCTCTCCACCTCCCCACCCCGGCAAACAGAGTCCAACAAGGGATGCATGTAAACAGAAATAAGATGCAGTGCGTAGATCTCACACACAAGAAAGGCGGTTTTCTTATATCCAAAGAATGATTAAGAACAATTGTTATAATTACTATATTGCTGCTGCTAGAAGGTAACATAGCATAAAACAGCTGATATTTAAATAGTTCAAGAATAAGAATGCAAATAAGAACTTGCTGGGTTATCTAGTTGATATTTTTTTTCCCAAGAAAAACTAAAAAGAAAGTTTTATTTTTATTTTTTTTAAATCTGTTTATCATAGGTATAGATAGATAACTGGTTTATAAATAAATTTCAGTTAAGTATGGTTCTTTGGAAAAAATATTTCAGATATACCTTTCTATTTTCTGTTTCATTTTTATTTGTATTTGAATTAATGAGGTTCTATTGTTGAATTTTATTGAATATTATATTTTCAATAGTTACTTTATAAGGGACATAATCACCTTATGGGAAGATGAGTGGCATAAAAATTAATAAACAATAAAATAGTAATATTTTGGGTTTGCTTCTGGAAGCTTGTTTTCATTTATTCATTCATTGAGCTAACTCCCTGCTGTGTGTTTTTTTCCCCTTTATTCAGAGTAGCCTACAATGCAGAATAAAGTCAATATTATAAAAGAGTGCTTCAAACAATGTTTAATTCCAAAAGCAAACAAAAATCTCCGCCCCCCCCAAACTTTGTAATGATTGCAGCTTCAGTTGATACCAATGGTCAGAAACTGTGTTTTGGAACCCTGTTGGAAAGCAGCTGGAGAAGCATCTCATTCACTAGGATTTAAATAAGTCAGGATTCAAGAAATACACTATAAATTTACTGGATTGGAAGAGGAATTGGTAGAAGTAGTGCTGAGTAAAGACACCATGTCTGTCTTGATGGTTGCGTGGGTGGTTGGATGGGGATTAAATTAATGATACTCTTATGACAATGTCATTCAGATTCAATCTTCTGATTTATTTCCAGTGAGGTGATGAAGCTGAAAAAGAGATATGAAGTGGGCTTGGAAAAACTGGACTCAGCTGCTGCCCAGGTGGCCACCATGCAGGTGGAACTGGAAGCCCTGCAGCCCCAGCTACGGGTAGCGAGCAAGCAAGTGGATGACATGATGGTGGTGATTGAGAAAGAATCTTTGGAAGTTGCAAAAACGGAGAAGATTGTGAAAGCCGATGAAGAGGTAGCCAATGAACAAGCCATGGCTGCCAAAGCCATCAAAGATGAATGTGATGCAGATCTGGCGGAAGCGTTGCCAATCCTGGAAAGTGCATTGGCTGCTCTGGACACTCTGACTGCACAGGTAGAGCCTCTGCTTCATTCATTCTTGATGATTTTCTTCAACTGAAAGAGAGAGGCATGCCGACTAATTCATATATTGTAATTTTGTAGAGAAAGATGAAGACTGACGTAGCATTAATTTGTTGCGGTGCTACAGAATTTTACTTTTGACCCATTTAAAAGGTGCCCCTCTTCGTTAGAGCTAAGACATTGCCAAGCTTAGCATTGTTCTTCTAGATTTATTTGACAGGTTGAGCAAGTTAGAAACATAAACAGACTTATTCAGCTTCGATTATACTGAAAGAGAGAATGAAAAAAGAGATAGAGATAACGTCACTTTGCCTCTGACGGCAGGAGCTGAACTAGTGAGTTGAAGCAACAGGGAAGTAGATTCAGGATAGCTGGAATATCCTGATGATAAAAACTGACAACCAATGGGATAGTTTACCTTGTAAAGCGGCATGTTTCTCTTCACTGGAGGTTTTCAAACAGAGGGCAGATTCAACTATCTAAAATGCCTTAGCAAATTCTGCAGCCAGAGTTAAAGGGATGATCTTGCTCTGAATTTGATGATTCCGTATGGAATTTGTTTTGCTTGGGACAATTTATTGAAGGTTCTTGATAAGAAATGAAAGATTGGGACACCAATTTCTGTCCATTATAAATATCATTAACTTTTCATGTTAAGTGCTAAAAGAGGCTGAAAATTCAGATACACGTTTGCTGTGTATCTGAATTAGTTATCAGATACTCTTTGGTATCTGTCAGAATTGTTTGATATTTCCATTGGTGTACAAACATAAAATCTAGCAGTGAATGTCAATGCTCACTGGATATTATTGACTAGTATGGGTGTCCAAGGATACTGACATAACGCTGAAAAACATTTGAATTAGTTGAAATTGAAAAATAAGCGAGAATAGAATAGAATAGAATAGAATAGAATAGAATAGAATAGAATAGAATAATAACTTTATTGTCACTTTGAATGTACACTAATCGGCATACATTAAAATGAAATTTCATTGCATACAGCTCTCAAAGGGTCACCACCTCCAATATACACTACATAAATATGGCAAAAATCTACATAAATAAAAATGTAAATGTTTGTTTATTCATAATCTTAAATCTCCGAAAGTTCTTCACCGATTGCTTTGAAATTTTGACACAACATTGCATTTGAATACGCGCGTGTTTTTATATACCTACTATTATATAGATGTCACACCTGTGACAGGTAAAAACATGCTTTTTTTGAAAAACAGCGCGGCTTGCAGTAAAAAAAATTAATGAGCAACGTCGTAAAAGCAACAATCTTGACAGGACCTTTCAAAGGTGAAGATGTCCCCATTCCTCACATTCCTATGATTCCAATGGATATGCCATTTCAATTTAAGAGATTGCAATTCCCAATTCGATTGGCGTTTGCAATCACCATCAACAAAGCTCAGGGCCAATCTTTAGAATTGTGCGGTTTAGATCTAGACACGGATTGCTTCTCACATGGACAATTATATGTTGCGTGTTCTAGAGTCGGCAAACCAGACAATCTCTATATTTGCACAGACAATGGAACAACAAAAAATGGAACAACCCACAAGCATTGTGAAATTAAATATATTAGAAACGTGCGCTTTCTCTTTTCTTTCTTTTCCATTTAACCAGACTGAGCCACAGCAACGCATGGCCGGGTACAGCTAGTAAATAAATAAATACAGAATTATGCATATACATAAGTGATGAGAAGGCTCATCACTTGTTACACAATTAAATGTAATGATACTTAATCCGGATTACTTAATCATAATCACATCAATAGAAATCCTATAAAGCATTGGAATGCAGTGAGATTATCATGTGCTTGAAAATAATGGACAGAATCAGTTCTCAAAATTAACTGTTAAAGTTAGGAAAATCACAGATTTCAGTCCAACTGTGCAAGTTACAATTTTTCTTTTTTTAAAAAAGGGGGATTAAAATTGTTTTTTTTAACAAAGCCTTAAGAGTATGTAGGTGCATGTGTGTGTATAATGTGGGTCTGAAGAGTGTCTCATGTGGCGCCTTAACCCAGCATTTGGTTCATCTCACTGCTTACTGAAAGATACCCACTAGGCATCTCGCATTCATGCCCAGCTCTGTGCCAGCATGGAAGGGCTTCTTATCCATTTAAAGGCTGAGAATAGGTTGAGATTGTTTTGGCCCAAGAGCACATACAATAGGTATGTATAAAGTATGTGTGAAAAGACTAAAGCATAAACAGGAACTAATTTCTGACATGCTAGATACATGGATGCTTTTTTTAAAAAGGGGGGGTGATAATGCTGATATTCTGTGTAGTATAAAAACAAATTTTCTTCTGGATTTAAAACAATCTTTCTTACACAAATTTAAAATAAATTCCTTTTCACAATCTTTGTGAAGATGAATTTTTAGAGAAATTCTTGTGGGATTGGTATGTGTTTCTTGCGCTTATCTTAGTTATGAAATGATTAAGAAGGCGATTGACTGATGGATAAGATGTGTGATAGAAAGGAGAAAAGATGTGAAAATGTAGCATCTTTGGCCACCTCACAAGGATTAAGATAAACTCAAATCACCAATGGTCCTACAGTACTCTCAGGCTTGTAGTGTAAAAATATGTAACAGAGAAGGAAAAAGGAGTTAAGAGGGAAAAAGTAAAGAAGGTAAATTAGCTGGAGTTCCTGAAATGTTGTGATTCTTCTACTAGCCAGCAATAGAGGAAATGGGCTTGTGGTCACCGGATTGGAAGTCCTTCTTCTTTGTCATGGGTTCCTTAGTTTTGATGTTCTTTGGGGAAAAAAATCAGGTGGTCTGTCATCGAGTCCAACCCCCTGCTCAGGCAGGAACCCTACACCATTTCGGACAAATGGCTGTCCAGTCTCTTCTTTAAAACTTCTAGTGTTGGAGCATTCACTGCTTCTGGAGGCAGATTGTTCCATTGGTTAATTGTTCTAACTGTTAGGGAGTTTCTCCTTAGTTCTAAGTTGCTTCTCTCCTTGATCAGTTTCCATCCATTGCTTCTTGTCCTGCCTTCAGGCGCCTTGGAGAATAGCTTGACTCCCTCTTCTTTGTGGCAGCCCCTGAGATATTGGAACACTGCTATCATGTCCCCCCTCGTCCTTCTCTTCGTTAAACTAGACATACCCAATTTCAGCAGCCTTTCCTCATATGTTTTGGCCTCCAGTCCCCTAATCATCTTTGTTGCTCTTCTCTGTACTCTTTCTAGAGTCTCAGCATCTTTTTTACTTCGTGGTGACCAAAACTGGATGCAGTATTCCAAGTGTGGCCTTACCAAGGCATTGTAAAGTAGTATTAACACTTCACGTGAGGCAATAACTCTGGTTTTGCTCCAATCTAATCTTTTGAATATAGGATATCACAGTTGTCAAGTCCATGAAGAGCCCCCCTGCTGGTGTGAAACTTGTTATGGAAACCATTTGCATCCTGAAAGGGATTAAAGCAGATAAAATTCCCGATCCAACAGGCACCGGAAAAAAGATGGAAGATTTCTGGGGCCCTGCTAAGAAACTCCTTGGG